>NC_139217.1:258829587-259037038 GCF_055691185.1 Crinia signifera | reverse complement strand
TAGATGGGTTATATAGCATAAATGTGCTGATGGTGACACTCAGGTGTCACAAGATGGTTATATAGCATATAAATGTGCTGATGGTGTGACACTCAGGTGTCACAAGATGGTTATATAGCATAAATGTGCTAAAGGTGTGACACTCAGGTGTCACAGGATGGGTTATATAGCATAAATGTGCTGATGGTGTGAAGCTCAGGTGTCACAAGATGGGTTATATAGCATAAATGTGCTGATGGTGTGACGCTCAGGTGTCACAGGATGGGTTATATAGCATAAATGTGCTGATGGTGTGACGCTCAGGTGTCACAAGATGGTTTATATAGCATAAATTTGCTGATGGTGTGACACTCAGGTGTCACAAGATGGGTTATATAGCATAAATGTGCTGATGGTGTGACACTCAGGTGTCACAAGATGGATTATATAGCATAAATGTGCTGATGGTGTGACACTCAGGTGTCACAGGATGGGTTATATAGCATAAATGTGCTGATGGTGTGACGCTCAGGTGTCACAAGATGGTTTATATAGCATAAATGTGCTGATGGTGTGACACTCAGGTGTCACAAGATGGGTTATATAGCATAAATGTGCTGATGGTGTGACACTCCGGTGTCACAAGATGGTTATATAGCATAAATGTGCTGATGGTGTGACGCTCAGGTGTCACATGATGGATTATATAGTATAAATGTGCTGATGGTGTGACGCTCAGGTGTCACAAGATGGGTTATATAGCATAAATGTGCTGATGGTGTGACGCTCAGGTGTCACAGGACGGATTATATAGTATAAATGTGCTGATGGTGTGACGCTCAGGTGTCACAGGATGGATTATATAGCATAAATATGCTTATGGTGTGACGCTCAGGTGTCACAGGACGGATTATATAGCATAAATGTGCTGATGGTGTGACGCTCAGGTGTCACAGGATGGATTATATAGCATAAATGTGCTGATGGTGTGACGCTCCGGTGTCACAAGATGGTTATATAGCATAAATGTACTGATGGTGTGACGCTCCAGTGTCACAAGATGGATTATATACTTTAGCAATAACGTGCTGATTGTTTGAAGATCAGGTGTCACCATTTTGACCTTTTAAATTAAAATGTGCCCTCGCGAATGAAAAATGTGCCCTCGCGAATGAAAAATGTGCCCTCGCGAATGAAAAATGTGCCCTTGCAAATGAAAAATGTGCCCTCGCGATTGAAAAATGTGCCCTTGCAAATGAAAAATGTGATCAGCACCCTGCCCTAAAAAATTTCTAGAGTGAACACTGGGTAGGCTACTATAGTTACACACAATTTGTCAGTAAAACGTGATATACTGTACAGGGTAGGCGTGTATAGTTACACAATGTGTCAGTAAGCCAGTGATATACAGGGTAGGTAGATGTTACACTGACGGTCAGAGAGCAGTGATTCACTCCTAACATTCCGTTTATAAATCGTTAATGGTATCATTCAGTGTTTAAGACCTAGATTGTTCGCCCACCAGGTGAAGCGATATCTTTATCAATATCTTGTTTGCTAACAATATTGCATAGAGGTGATTCAGTATATCCAATCAGCCTTCCGCAGCTATCTATCCTATGGCTTACAGGTAACTCCACTATTGAGCCCTTCTGTCTAGGCCACACACAGTAACCTATCACTGTTACCATAACAACACAGGTGTTCCGCCAATGCGCATTTCACTTTAATTGCTTTATCAGGGTCGCACATGACCAGTAGCGGTGCCCGAACAGACCTTCTGAGAGCACAGAGGCTGAAGCAGCACTGACAGACCCCTACCCAAACTTTAGTATGGTACTTGGCAAGGCCTGATACACTTGACAGCATTAAGACATGTTATATTGGTATAAAAAACCCTGCCCCAATCTGCAAATCGCCTCCCACTTTGGTAATATATTTTCCCCTTTCAGGGTTGTAAATTGAGGCAGGTAGGAGATATGCTATTCTGCCCTTGCTTATACATACACATAGTCTAAAGGTGGCCATACACACGCAGATTTATCTTCAGATCTGGCTGCTTGAAACAAAAAAATGGTTATGGATGAGAGCAAATGACAGTTGACCATTTGCTTGGAAATGTTGGAAAACAGACAAACTGTCACTCATCCATAACCATGTTTTTGTTCCAACCAGCCAGATCTGAAGATAAATCTTACTAGTGTATGGGCACCACTTTATTTGTATACATATATTTGCCTGTGTGGCTACTGCTAATACCTGTGTGATGACATCACAATGGCCCTGGGATGACATAACAGTGATTCTATGATGTCACAATGCCTGGTGAGCCAGGACGGAACACTAGGAATCATTCTGTTGCCTGGTCCCGACTTGTGCAGTCAGAGCTTTTGAACGTGTCTGATTATTCAGCATTTTCAGTTCATATATTGTGTTTGGAGAGGAGCAAGGAGAGAGAGGAGAGAGAGGAGGAAGGAGGAGACAAACGGGAGCAGCCCTGCGCTGCGTCCCGTTCTATATTGGCAAGGTAAGTGCGCTCTTATTTCTATTCATACTTTTTTGTTTGAGCAATTGGGGTTCTTCATGGATTTCTTAAGGGGCGAGGCTCACCTGAAAGTGGGCGTGTCATAGCATAGAAGGCGGTTATGTCCCAATTTAGTGGGTGTTTCAGGGGCTCTTTGCCCAAACCTGAGGGGTTATTTATTATTTATATCACTGCCGGTTCCCAATGACCCCCAACATTTTTGACGTTCAATATGAGCTAAAATGGTTATTCGATTCCAGTGGGTTCGTGTCCCCCCCCACACACACACACAAACACTTTTTTATTTTGGTTTAAACCCTTTCTTTTTGTTGGTGGTTAAATGATCACAATTTGCATGTGACAATGGGCACCGATATTATGCCCACATTTCACTGCAAATGAGGTTGCTGATAAATGGGCTTTACATAATAAAGCCCTTTATTTCCCCCAATACTCCATTATGGTATTGTATTCGCTGATACCTGCATATCTGTGGTCAGTTGTGTAACACATATTTATACTGATCCTACTAGCGGAGCATTGTGATTCCGGATTATAATCCTATGAATATGAAATTAATTGTGACAGGAGATCGGGGACCATATTCACCTTTTGCTTTTCATGGCGCCCAGAGAGGTCGCGTATAGTAGCGTAAAGGGCTCGCTTGGCTGCCTATTTCCGCTGCCTATCAAGCAGGTAAACTCCATCCCGCCAAAGGCACGCCCACCCCGCCACACAAATACCCGCACTATGCTGCAACACGTACGCTTACACATTCACCACCCGCATCGAATGATTTTTCCTCTGTTCGTTGTGTTTCCGTCCACTATGACTAGAAGGGATATTTGTGTATAGCTTATTTGTTATTTAATATTACTATTTTATCTTTAATTAAGGTGCGCAGTGAGTCAAACTTGCTACAAGAGGGGAAATGGCCCAATTGCCATCAGAGAGCCAAGCCAAACAAGAACCCCGGGAGAGGCAGATGCCCCCGGCACCGCGGGTAAGACAGGCCCCACCGCCTCCCCGCGAGAAAAAGGCACCACCGCCTCCCCGTGAGAGAAAGGCACCACCGCCTCCCCGCGAGAGAAAGGCCCCACCGCCTCCCTGCGAGAGAAAGGCCCCACCGCCTCCCCGCGAGAGACAGGCCCCACCGGCACCGAGGGAGAGACAGGCCCCACCGGCACCGAGGGAGAGACAGGCCCCACCGGCACCAAGGGAGAGACAGGCCCCACCGGCACCAAGGGAGAGACAGGCCCCACCGGCACCAAGGGAGAGACAGGCCCCATCGGCACCAAGGGAGAGACAGGCCCCATCGGCACCAAGGGAGAGACAGGCCCCATCGGCACCAATGGAGAGACAGGCCCCACCGGCACCAAGGGAGAGACAGACCCCACCGGCACCAAGGGAGAGACAGGCTTCCTTACCATTGAGGAATTCGCCCCCGTCAATATCCACGGTGTGGCAAGAGCCACCGTCACGATCAACGGAATGGTATACGCCCCCATCACCATCCATGGAGAGGCAAGAGCCCCCGTTCCAATCCACGGAGTGGCATGAGAACCCATTCTCAATGGACTGGTATTTTGAGATCCCGGAAACATCCACAGAGTGGCAAGAGTCTCAGGAAGCATCCACGGAGTGGCAAGAGTCCCAGGAAGCATCCACGGTGTGGCAAGAGTCCCAGGAAGCATCCATGGTGTGGCAAGAGTCCCAGGAAACCTACACGGAGTGGCAAGAGACCCAGGAAACATCTATGGAGTGGCCCCCCGTCACCACCTACAGAGTGGTATACGCCCCCGTCACCATCCACGGAGTGGTATGCACCCCCGCCGCCATCCACGGAGTGGCATGCGCCCCCGTCACCATTTACGGAGTGGCAAGCGTCCCTGTCACTGGAGTGGCATGCACCCCCTACACCATCCAAGGAGTGGTATGCACCCCTGTCACCATCACGAAGTGGCATGCACTCCCAATGTAGAGGTGTCCCACTACATTTCAACTTCTGTTAAATATGGAATATTGCACATAACAACCAATCAGACTGTATCTATTATCTCCTATACGATACTAAATTAATGAGTAGTCTAGATAATAGACAATTTATTTATTTAGTATTGTCTAGGAGATACTAGATAGAATCTGATTGGTTGTTATGGGCAACATCCCATCTTCAACAGAATTCCCATCTTATACCCCATCATGTGTTATTTCCAACAACAATTTGGGTAATAAAATGAGTGGTGAATAATACTGTATCTCTGTGGTTATTTCCTCATTTGGAGCGTCTCCATGCTGGGTGAATGCTTGGCGGCTACAGTGTCAGAATATGTCAAATAAAACATGTGTACATTTACTTTTTTAAATATGTCTACACACATCTCAGAGGGTTCCTTGGTCTATGAGAAGACCTAGCCATTACCCGATAATTCGGTCTGCACACATCTCAGAGGGCTCCTTGGTCTATGAGAAGGACCTAGCCATTACCCATCATTCTCCTGTCTACACACATCTCAGAGGGTTCCTTGGTCTATGAGGAGACATAGCCATTACCCATGATTCTTCTATCTACATACATCTCAGAGGGTTCCTTGGTTCCTTTCTCCTATCTACAGACATCTCAAAGGGTTTCTTGATCTATGAGGAGACATAGCCATTACCCCATCATTCTCCTGTCTACACACAACTCAGATGGGTTCCTTGGTCTATGAGGAGATGCAGCCATTACCTCATCATTATTGTGTCTACATACAGGACATCTCAGAGGGTTCCCTGGTCTAGGAGGAGATCCCTTGGTCTAGGAGGAGACCCCATCATTCTCCTGTTTACACACATCTCAGAGGGTTCCTTGCTTTGGTCCTTGCAGTATTTAAAACAGCCATTAAAATCCTGTAATTTCAGTAATGTTACAAATGCCTGGGGAGTTCATACAGTAGGTTGCGGCACATTCAAAATGTTACCTCAGGAAACAAAATGGCCACTTCACAAAGCGCTGCAGTGAGGCCCCTTGTTCACAGTGACTGATATTTTGCATCTTCCTAACAAGTTTGTGCTAAAATAATACACACAATGCAATATTAGCATTGCTGTCTGTCAAAAAGTGTATTAGTAGGTCGACGATAACTAGGTCAACGGTCATTAGGTCAACCACTATTGGTCGACAGTAAAAAGGTCTACATGCACTATGGTTGACATGGACTAAAGTTTGAGACAAGCAAAAGGTCGACATGACTTTTTAAGATTTTTAGTGCCTAGGTCAACAACAGTCCCTCAATTAGTGTACCAAGTACCCTCGTATGGTGCCTCCCTCGCCATACTTTACCATTACCAATTGTAGGCCACGTGGATAATAAATTATAACAAGTTATCCAAGTGAAAAAGGTTGGAAAGAGATAAAAACAGCCAACCAGCTTCTAACTGCCATGTTACGGCCTGTGTTTCAAAAATGTCAGCTAAGAGCTGATTGGTTGGTACCTTAGCTCTCTCCAATCTTTGATAAATATCCTCCTTACAGACACAGCAGGCTTCTTCCGAACACTTCAAGTCCAGCGCTTATTTGGTGCAGACAAGGAAATGGGTAATTATGTCCTGACAATACAGTGTACAGCATCCAAAAAGGCCGACAAGCCTTGATGAACAGCACACGTGGCACACTTATCTCTCTCCTTATGTACACACCACTGGAGAGTGGTATAGTCAGATGATTATCGATTTTGGCCACACTTTATTTCATACAAACGGAGAAGAGGAGATGCCCAATCTACATGTGGTAGGGAATATGGATTGTACGCTCCACTGGGGTAGGGACTGATGTGAATGTTCAAATATTCTCTGTAAAGTGCAGCGGAATCTGTGTGCGCTATATAAGAAACTGCTAATAAATAAATTAATAATATAGGGATGTATGGTATTTTCTCCCCACTCTGGCAGGCATCTTCGGTAATGGGTATCCATATATAACAAGAATCCCTTTCAATACTGCGGTCATCTCTACTGTATAAACCAGTTTGAGGCGGAGAAGAGGAGACTAATATACCTTCATAGGGATGTATTATCTATTGATAGCGCTGATGAACGAGACACAATTTCATATGGTCTTGCATATGATCTTTTTCTTTCATGTGTTTATATGGTGTGGGGACACCATCCCTGTGTCTTCATCCACCAAGATGCATTCTAAGCGCGATTTGAACACCTTTATATTACTTTCATACTATAGAGTAGGCTACTGTAGTTACACACAATGTGTCAGTAAGCCAGTGCTATTACAGGGTGAGCTGCTAAACTTACACACAATATGTCAGTAAGTCAGTGCTATACAGGGTAGGCTGCTATAGCTATACACAATATGTCAGTAAGACGTGCTATACAGGGTAGGCTGCTATAGATACATGTAATGCGTCAGTAAGCCAGTGCTATTACAGGGTAGGCTACTATAGTTACACACAATGTGTCAGTAAGCCAGTGCTATACAGGGTAGGCTACTATAGTTGCACACAATGCGTCAGTAAGTAAGTGCTATACAGGGTGAACTGCTATAGATACACACAATGTGTCCGTAAGCCAGTGCTCTACAGGGTAGGGTACTATAGTTACACACACAATGTGTCAGTAAGCCAGTGCTATACAGGGTAGGCTACTATAGTTACACACAATGCGTCAGTAAGCCAGTGCTATACAGGGTGAACTGTTATAGATACACACAATGTGTCAGTAAGCCAGTGCTATACAGGGTAGGGTACTATAGTTACACACACAATGTGTCGGTAAGCCAGTGCTATACAGAGTAGGTTAATATAGCTATACACAATGCTTCTGTAAGCTAGTGTTATACAGGTTGGTCGTCTATATATATATATTTTTGGGGCCTAGGGGTGCCGTGGAAAAATTCTGATACTTTAGGGCAGGCATTCCCAACCACGGTCCTCAAGGCACGCCAACAGTGCAGGTTTTAGTGATATCCAGGCTTCAGTACAGATGGTTTAATCAGAATCCCTCAGATACTAATTAAGTCACCTGTGCTCAAGTCTGGATATCTACAAAACCTGCACTGTTGGTGAGCCTTGAGGACCGTGGTTGGCAATGCCTTGATTAAAAAAGATTGAGAACCCCTGGAGTAGGCTGATATAGTTACACACAATGCTTCAGTAAGCTAATGCTATACAGAGTAGGATACTATAGTTACACATAATGCGTCGGTAAGCCAGTGCTATACAGCGTGAGCTGCTATAGATACACACTGTGTCAGTAAGCCAGGGCTATACAGGGTGAGCTGCTATAGATACACACACTGTGTCAGTAAGCCAGGGCTATACAGGGTGAGCTGCTATAGATACACACACTGGGCGGAATGTACTAAAGGGAAAATGCGGTAAAACCCCTGTTTTACCGCATTTTCCTATGTACCATTACCCGGCCGCACGGATTTCGCCGGGCAGGGTAGCTACATATAGCAGCCTATGGGCTTCTTTTCGCCACCCGCCGCCTCGTCGCAACCCCGCCACCTCGCCGACCCCCCTTTCCCCCTCCCTTGGGCCTACCCTTCTTGCAGGTCCTCCTGGACCCCGGAAGGTAAGCCCTTCCTCCCCCTATCAACGCAGCCGGACGTCCTTCCGGCTGCAGGGGGAGGAGGAGGCGCCGGGGACAGCCTGCTTAGCTTTCCCCAGCGTGTAGGCATCAGGAGGCGGCAGGCAGGAGACGGAGACCCCCCGCAGGCCACAGTACAGGTATCGCGGGGGGTCTCCGTCACCGCATCGCGATGCCAGCCGCATATGTTAGTACATATGCGCTGGCATCGCGGCGGACAGCGGCAATGTATATTAATACATCCCCCCACTGTGTCAGTAAGCCAGTTGCTATACAGGGTGAGCTGCTATAGTTACACACAATGCGTCAGTAAGCCAATGCTATACAGGGTAGGCTACTATAATTAAACACAATGTGTCAGTAAGTCAGTGCTATTACAGGGTGAGCTGCTAAATTTACATTAAATGTGTCAGTAAACCAGTGCTATACAGAGTAGGCTACTATGGTTACACACAATGCGTCAGCAAGCCAGTGCTATACAGGGTGAACTGCCATACTGTTACTCACAAAGAGTCAGTAAGCCAGTGCCATACAGATAGGCTGCCATAGATACACACGATGTGTCAGTAAGCCAGTTCTATACAGGGTAGGCTGCTATAGATACACACTATGTGTCAGTAAGACGTGCTATACAGGGTAGGCTGCTATAGATACATGTAATGTGTCAGCAAGTCAGTGCTATACAGGGTAGTAGTGTTCCCGCTAGGCTTATTTCACGGGGCGCTGCGCCCTGCCCCTTTTATAGCTGCCGATTTCCGCCCTGCCTGCAGCAGCAGGGGGGGGGGGGGGGGGGGGGGGGGACAGTGAGCACCAGGAGATCACAGGGCAGAGGCTGCTCTGTGCGTGACAGTGCGTCCACTTGAAGGCACCGGCCCAGAAGCCTGCTGGTAGTGACACCTGCTGGCTGGAGGCAGTGCTTGGCCCCCGGGGCCAGTGATGGACAGCTGGGCACCCTGGGATATGCAGCCCTCCCGCTCCCCCGCCGCCGGGCACTTGTTGATGCGCCCGAGTGCAGCGTGTAGGGGGGTCCCGGCTCATCTGCCCCCTCTCTGCAGGCCACATGGACTCCTCAGCGCTGCCTCTGGGGGACTTTATAGGGGATATAACCCGCTCCGGAGAGTTACCCCTGCCAGAGGGCTGGGAGCAGGCCAGGGATGTGGACAGCAAACTTGATTATATTGATCACAGATAAGTGTCAAAGGTCTGTTTCATATGTGCAAGTTTATTTACATGTGCAATGCTAATAACCACCATTGTTGGCCATATAATATTGTCCAGTATACATAGGGAAGTTGCAGGAACCCAACTTTAACGTTTCATTTCCGGACGCATTGTTTGCATTATATTGATCCACTCACATTTTCTGTAATCACAGTATGCATATTGCCAATCAAAACATTGTCCATAATAAATACAGGATGTGGCCAGGGGGTCTCAGGTGGTCAGAAGTAATGTACTCAAAGCCCAGCAGTATTCATAAATTTATCAGGTTTACATGGCTAAACTCAAGGAATTTGTGCTTGAAATAGGCAATACTTAATGGGTGCCAACAACACTATTGCCCATTCTCCATCACTGACATTATGATGTCAAAGTATGACCGATGTCACAGACCCATACTATTCATTCGCAGTACGAGTGCAGTGCACATGCAAATTGATGGTGTGACGCTCAGGTGTCACAAGATGGTTATATAGCATAAATGTGCCGATGGTGTGATGCTCAGGTGTCACAGGATGGATTATATACAGTAGAATAAATGTGCTGTTGGTGTGACGCTCAGGTGTCACAAGATGGGTTATATAGCATAAATGTGCTGATGGTGTGACACTCAGGTGTCACAAGATGGTTATATAGCATAAATGTGCTGATGGTGTGACGCTCATGTGTCACAAGATGGTTATATAGCATAAATGTGCTGATGGTGTGACACTCAGGTGTCACAGGATGGTTTATATAGCATAAATTTGCTGATGGTGTGACACTCAGGTGTCACAAGATGGGTTATATAGCATAAATGTGCTGATGGTGTGACACTCAGGAGTCACAAGATGGATTATATAGCATAAATGTGCTGATGGTGTGACTCAGGTGTCACAGGATGGGTTATATAGCATAAATGTGCTGATGGTGTGACGCTCAGGTGTCACAAGATGGTTTATATAGCATAAATGTGCTGATGGTGTGACACTCAGGTGTCACAAGATGGGTTATATAGCATAAATGTGCTGATGGTGTGACACTCAGGTGTCACAAGATGGATTATATAGCATAAATGTGCTGATTGTGTGACGCTCAGGTGTCACAAGATGGGTTATATAGCATAAATGTGCTGATGGTGTGACGCTCAGGTGTCACATGATGGATTATATAGTATAAATGTGCTGATGGTGTGACGCTCAGGTGTCACAAGATGGGTTATATAGCATAAATGTGCTGATGGTGTGACGCTCAGGTGTCACAGGACGGATTATATAGCATAAATGTGCTGATGGTGTGACGCTCAGGTGTCACAGGATGGATTATATAGCATAAATGTGCTGATGGTGTGACGCTCAGGTGTCACAGGATGGATTATATAGCATAAATGTGCTGATGGTGTGACGCTCCGGTGTCACAAGATGGTTATATAGCATAAATGTGCTGATGGTGTGACGCTCCAGTGTCCCAAGATGGGTTATATAGCATAAATGTGCCGATGGTGTGACACTCAGGTGTCATAAGATGGTTATATAGCATAAATGTGCCGATGGTGTGACGCTCAGGTGTCACAAGATGGTTATATAGCATAAATGTGCCGATGGTGTGACGCTCGGGTGTCACAAGGTGGATTATATACTTTAGCAATAACGTGCTGATTGTTTGAAGATCAGGTGTCACCATTTTGACCTTTTAAATTAAAATGTGCCCTCGCGAATGAAAAATGTGCCCTCGCGAATGAAAAATGTGCCCTTGCAAATGAAAAATGTGCCCTCGCGATTGAAAAATGTGCCCTTGCAAATGAAAAATGTGATCAGCACCCTGCCCTAAAAAATTTCTAGAGTGAACACTGGGTAGGCTACTATAGTTACACACAATTTGTCAGTAAAACGTGATATACTGTACAGGGTAGGCGTGTATAGTTACACAATGTGTCAGTAAGCCAGTGATATACAGGGTAGGTAGATGTTACACTGACGGTCAGAGAGCAGTGATTCACTCCTAACATTCCGTTTATAAATCGTTAATGGTATCATTCAGTGTTTAAGACCTAGATCGTTCGCCCACCAGGTGAAGCGATATCTTTATCAATATCTCGTTTGCTAACAATATTGCATAGAGGTGATTCAGTATATCCAATCAGCCTTCCGCAGCTATCTATCCTATGGCTTACAGGTAACTCCACTATTGAGCCCTTCTGTCTAGGCCACACACAGTAACCTATCACTGTTACCATAACAACACAGGTGTTCCGCCAATGCGCATTTCACTTTAATGGCTTTATCAGGGTCGCACATGACCAGTAGCGGTGCCCGAACAGACCTTCTGAGAGCACAGAGGCTGAAGCAGCACTGACAGACCCCTACCCAAACTTTAGTATGGTACTTGGCAAGGCCTGATACACTTGACAGCATTAAGACATGTTATATTGGTATAAAAAACCCTGCCCCAATCTGCAAATCGCCTCCCACTTTGGTAATATATTTTCCCCTTTCAGGGTTGTAAATTGAGGCAGGTAGGAGATATGCTATTCTGCCCTTGCTTATACATACACATAGTCTAAAGGTGGCCATACACATGCAGATTTATCTTCAGATCTGGCTGCTTGAAACAAAAAAATGGTTATGGATGAGAGCAAATGACAGTTGACCATTTGCTTGGAAATGTTGGAAAACAGACAAACTGTCACTCATCCATAACCATGTTTTTGTTCCAACCAGCCAGATCTGAAGATAAATCTTACTAGTGTATGGGCACCACTTTATTTGTATACATATATTTGCCTGTGTGGCTACTGCTAATACCTGTGTGATGACATCACAATGGCCCTGGGATGACATAACAGTGATTCTATGATGTCACAATGCCTGGTGAGCCAGGACGGAACACTAGGAATCATTCTGTTGCCTGGTCCCGACTTGTGCAGTCAGAGCTTTTGAACGTGTCTGATTATTCAGCATTTTCAGTTCATATATTGTGTTTGGAGAGGAGCAAGGAGAGAGAGGAGAGAGAGGAGGAAGGAGGAGACAAACGGGAGCAGCCCTGCGCTGCGTCCCGTTCTATAGTGGCAAGGTAAGTGCGCTCTTATTTCTATTCATACTTTTTTGTTTGAGCAATTGGGGTTCTTCATGGATTTCTTAAGGGGCGAGGCTCACCTGAAAGTGGGCGTGTCATAGCATAGAAGGCGGTTATGTCCCAATTTAGTGGGTGTTTCAGGGGCTCTTTGCCCAAACCTGAGGGGTTATTTATTATTTATATCACTGCCGGTTCCCAATGACCCCCAACATTTTTGACGTTCAATATGAGCTAAAATGGTTATTTGATTCCAGTGGGTTCGTGTCCCCCCCCCACACACACACAAACACTTTTTTATTTTGGTTTAAACCCTTTCTTTTTGTTGGTGGTTAAATTATCACAATTTGCATGTGACAATGGGCACCGATATTATGCCCACATTTCACTGCAAATGAGGTTGCTGATAAATGGGCTTTACATAATAAAGCCCTTTATTTCCCCCAATACTCCATTATGGTATTGTATTCGCTGATACCTGCATATCTGTGGTCAGTTGTGTAACACATATTTATACTGATCCTACTAGCGGAGCATTGTGATTCCGGATTATAATCCTATGAATATGAAATTAATTGTGACAGGAGATCGGGGACCATATTCACCTTTTGCTTTTCATGGCGCCCAGAGAGGTCGCGTATAGTAGCGTAAAGGGCTCGCTTGGCTGCCTATTTCCGCTGCCTATCAAGCAGGTAAACTCCATCCCGCCAAAGGCACGCCCACCCCGCCACACAAATACCCGCACTATGCTGCAACACGTACGCTTACACATTCACTGTTAGGATCTCCTGTGCCACGCTGTCTGGCGAGACACCACGTGACACTGGCTGGAAGGAGATAGTGACAGGACCAGGGCAGCCTCGCCAACCTGACTCCGTTGTACTCAGATGGAGTTGACGTGTGTGTGCGGGGTGCTAGGCTTCACCAATAATAGCCGCGTTCGTGGGAGCCCGTTAGTCAGGCTCCCACCTCGATGCCACCTGGTCTTATGTTAAGGACAACACACACGCCAAGGCCAGTGATGAACAAGGGGAACCTATCTAACAAACAAAGAGGCGAGGACCACCCTGCCCTGCGGAGAGGGGTGCCAGTGGATAGCACTCTAAACAGGAACCCGCTGTGCTAATGCTTAACAGGTGTAACCACACACAGTATGCTGACACACTAAGAACTGCTGACGGGTGTATCAATACACGATATGCTGACACACTAAGAACTGCTGACGGGTGTAACAATACACTATATGCTGACACAATAAGTACTGCTGACAGGTGTAACAATACACTATATGCTGACACAATAAGTACTGCTGACAGGTGTAACAATACACTATACGCTGACACAATAAGCAAATGATTAGTAAGGAGACAAAGAGGGGGAATCTCCCAACTTATCTGAACACCAAGGGATATCAACTTAGCTGGAGAAGGAATCCCACAAAGACCAACAGGAGCTGCAGGGACCGGGAGACGGATAAAGGACGACACACGGACACCGGGAGGACAGGAGACTGGATGGAGGACACAGCTGGGAATCAATGACAGGATGCAGGATGACTGGGACCGGGAACCAGGAACACTTGAGACCCTGAGGTACAAGCTATAACCGGCATGGGACTGAGTAACCAGAGGGTTTATATAGTGAGCACAATGTGGTGCTGATTACACATTGCCTAAAGGTGTGCACTGCAGGCTAGGAGCCTAATCAAGACACCTGAGTCCAGAACACACAGTACTGAAAGTAACCTGCAATGGCCCAGGCTGACCACTGGATGCCACTAGCGAGTACACACACACACACACAGGCTGAGATAAACCCAGGGAGAACATGAACTACACACAGAAAATGAGAATAGTACATAACACCGATCCGCTGGAGGCGGATCATAACAGAATCCCCCCCTAAAAAAGGTGGACTCCGGACACCCCAGCTTGATCAAGGGGAACCAAGAACAAAAACAGACTCAATGTCTCCGACAAGACTTCTTCTTCTTCCCAGGTTGCCTGGGAGTAAACACAGTAATACCAAAAATATTGTCTGAACTAACGGTACCCTCAACTAACGGCATTTCATCGATTTCAGAGTTGTAATCTGAGTTGGAGTCCGCATCTAAGGGAAGGATTATGGTTTCAATCTTGGTAACATTTGGCACTGGAGAAGAAGTAGTATCGCATGACTGAACATAGGCAGGACTCTTGACAGATTGAGTAGACACTGGACAAGACACTGGACAACCATCGATCTCTGAATCGGAATTCAAGACAGAATCAAGCTTGGATTCCACTGCTGTAAAAGCTAAGATTCCAGGGGCATTCCTGTTAAAACGAGCACACCCAGCGACCATAGCTATGGGCTGGGACTTTTGTACTGACTTTCCTATGCATGATGGAGTCTCTGCAGAGAAGATGGTCGGTCCAGAGGCAGGTGAACCACTTTTATTGGGACCAAATTTTTTCAATACAGCATCACTGAATGCTGGGAGATTCTTAAGAATGGGATCCTCAGATTCAATAAATTTGGACGCCCATTCGAAAGGTTCACCTCTGAAGCAGTAAATTAAATAGAGCACCACATTATCTGAAGTGATACCTAAAAATGGTCTGGACTTCAAAATAGTGACAAAATGGTTAGTGAGCGCAACAAATTGGGTTAGGTCCCCATCAAAAACTATAGATGTAGAGAAATCGTTCAAAGCATCAACAGTAACTTCATTATCAGCTAACTGACTGGTCTGTATAGCTGGAATTATGGCCCTTGAGGCTGAGACTTTAGGGACCCCCTTAGAGGTTATGACCTCTTCCAAGTCTGATGGTCTTTCTGGTTGGGCAGCACTATGATGAGTCTCTGGCTGATCACCACTGTGACGCACTTCTAAGTGGGCAGCACTATAGTGAAACTCTGGCTGGGCAACAACAAAAAGACCAACAGATGGTTCCTCCATGTTACCGACATGGCTGGAACTCTGCTCAGAGACAGGACAATCAGAATCCCTCTTAGGGACTAGACGGACAGCGTCCCCATCTGGGGCGACACCGGCTTGAACCCCCTCTGGGGCGACACCGGCTTGAACCCCCTCTGGGGCGACGCCGGCTTGAACCCCCTCTGGGGCGACGCCGGCTTGAACCCCCTCTGGGGCGACGCCGGCTTGAACCCCCTCTGGGGCGACGCCGGCTTGAACCCCCTCTGGGGCGACGCCGGCTTGAACCCCCTCTGGGGCGACACCAACTTGAACCCCTTCTGGGGCGACGCCGGCTTGAACCCCCTCTGGGGCGACACCAACTTGAACCCCTTCTGGGGCGACACAAACTTGAACCCCACTCGGGGCTGCGGCCTCCGGGACCCCACTCGGGGCTGCGGCCTCCGGGACCCCCCTCTGGGGCGACGCCGGCTTGAACCCCCTCTGGGGCGACACCGGCTTGAACCCCCTCTGGGGCGACACCAACTTGAACCCCTTCCGGGGCAACACCAACTTGAACCCCACTCGGGGCTGCGGCCTCCGGGACCCCACTCGGGGCTGCGGCCTCCGGGACCCCACTCGGGGCTGCGGCCTCCGGGACCCCACTCGGGGCTGCGGCCTCCGGGACCCCACTCGGGGCTGCGGCCTCCGGGACCCCACTCGGGGCTGCGGCCTCCGGGACCCCACTCGGGGCTGCGGCCTCCGGGACCCCACTCGGGGCTGCGGCCTCCGGGACCCCACTCGGGGCTGCGCACTTCGGGACCCCACTCGGGGCTGCGCACTTCGGGCCCCCGGCATCTGACCGGCTCGGCGGGCCCCCGGCATCTGAGTCAATCACCTGGGTTTTCCCCTTAAGGGTTTGCAACTCTGACTTAATATGAACAGAAATCCCATCATGCGGGGAGCACCTCCTCTGCTGATTATTAAACCCAAAATGGGGACTCCCAGCACTTGGACCAACCGTATTAATCAGAGCGCTTTTACTGGGAGACTCAGAGCACTCCTCTGCCACAGTGTAGACAGGCATAGATCTGACAACCTGCTCCGACTTGGCCAGAGGAAACACCCTGTTGCCACCACTGGAGTTGCGCAAAACACAAGTTTGCACAAAGTGGCCTGAATCTCCACAGTATAAGCATAGATTCAAGTCTCTACGCCGCTGACGCTCCTCCAATGGGAGCTTCGGCCGTAGAACACTTCTATGCATTACCTGAACCTCTGGGTCTGAGGACTTGCTGCCTAATACCTCCTTAGGCAGGGTCCCATTAGGGGCTGAATGAACCCCTGTGACCTCTGGGAGGATCAGAAAAATTTCTGTGAGGAGTTTTTGCAACTGCAGTAAGGACTGCTGCAAAACCTCTAACTGCCCAGGTTTAAAGGCAGAAAATGCCAAATTTAGAGCCGCTAAAGTTTCTTGCATGGCCTGCATGATATAGCCGTGCAAGGTTCCAGACCAGACACAACAAACAATGACACGACAAAAAGTGGCTCGACAAGGACAGTGACAAAACAGATACTGTGACAAGACAGGAAAACTGCAGGACTGAGAGGGCAGAACTCAGCTCCAGAGTTATCTGTTTTGGCCGGTTATAATGTTAGGATCTCCTGTGCCACGCTGTCTGGCGAGACACCACGTGACACTGGCTGGAAGGAGATAGTGACAGGACCAGGGCAGCCTCGCCAACCTGACTCCGTTGTACTCAGATGGAGTTGACGTGTGTGTGCGGGGTGCTAGGCTTCACCAATAATAGCCGCGTTCGTGGGAGCCCGTTAGTCAGGCTCCCACCTCGATGCCACCTGGTCTTATGTTAAGGACAACACACACGCCAAGGCCAGTGATGAACAAGGGGAAACCTATCTAACAAACAAAGAGGCGAGGACCACCCTGCCCTGCGGAGAGGGGTGCCAGTGGATAGCACTCTAAACAGGAACCCGCTGTGCTAATGCTTAACAGGTGTAACCACACACAGTATGCTGACACACTAAGAACTGCTGACGGGTGTATCAATACACGATATGCTGACACACTAAGAACTGCTGACGGGTGTAACAATACACTATATGCTGACACAATAAGTACTGCTGACAGGTGTAACAATACACTATATGCTGACACAATAAGTACTGCTGACAGGTGTAACAATACACTATACGCTGACACAATAAGCAAATGATTAGTAAGGAGACAAAGAGGGGGAATCTCCCAACTTATCTGAACACCAAGGGATATCAACTTAGCTGGAGAAGGAATCCCACAAAGACCAACAGGAGCTGCAGGGACCGGGAGACGGATAAAGGACGACACACGGACACCGGGAGGACAGGAGACTGGATGGAGGACACAGCTGGGAATCAATGACAGGATGCAGGATGACTGGGACCGGGAACCAGGAACACTTGAGACCCTGAGGTACAAGCTATAACCGGCATGGGACTGAGTAACCAGAGGGTTTATATAGTGAGCACAATGTGGTGCTGATTACACATTGCCTAAAGGTGTGCACTGCAGGCTAGGAGCCTAATCAAGACACCTGAGTCCAGAACACACAGTACTGAAAGTAACCTGCAATGGCCCAGGCTGACCACTGGATGCCACTAGCGAGTACACACACACACACACAGGCTGAGATAAACCCAGGGAGAACATGAACTACACACAGAAAATGAGAATAGTACATAACACCGATCCGCTGGAGGCGGATCATAACATTCACCACCCGCATCGAATGATTTTTCCTCTGTTCGTTGTGTTTCCGTCCACTATGACTAGAAGGGATATTTGTGTATAGCTTATTTGTTATTTAATATTACTATTTTATCTTTAATTAAGGTGCGCAGTGAGTCAAACTTGCTACAAGAGGGGAAATGGCCCAATTGCCATCAGAGAGCCAAGCCAAACAAGAACCCCGGGAGAGGCAGATGCCCCCGGCACCGCGGGTAAGACAGGCCCCACCGCCTCCCCGCGAGAAAAAGGCACCACCGCCTCCCCGCGAGAGAAAGGCACCACCGCCTCCCCGCGAGAGAAAGGCCCCACCGCCTCCCTGCGAGAGAAAGGCCCCACCGCCTCCCTGCGAGAGAAAGGCCCCACCACCTCCCCGCGAGAGAAAGGCCCCACCGGCACCGAGGGAGAGACAGGCCCCACCGGCACCGAGGGAGAGACAGGCCCCACCGGCACCAAGGGAGAGACAGGCCCCATCGGCACCAATGGAGAGACAGGCCCCACCGGCACCAAGGGAGAGACAGACCCCACCGGCACCAAGGGAGAGACAGGCTTCCTTACCATTGAGGAATTCGCCCCCGTCAATATCCATGGTGTGGCAAGAGCCACCGTCACGATCAACGGAATGGTATACGCCCCCATCACCATCCATGGAGAGGCAAGAGCCCCCGTTCCAATCCACGGAGTGGCATGAGAACCCATTCTCAATGGACTGGTATTTTGAGATCCCGGAAACATCCACAGAGTGGCAAGAGTCTCAGGAAGCATCCACGGAGTGGCAAGAGTCCCAGGAAGCATCCACGGTGTGGCAAGAGTCCCAGGAAGCATCCATGGTGTGGCAAGAGTCCCAGGAAACCTACACGGAGTGGCAAGAGACCCAGGAAACATCTATGGAGTGGCCCCCCGTCACCACCGACAGAGTGGTATACGCCCCCATCACCATCCACGGAGTGGTATGCACCCCCGCCGCCATCCACGGAGTGGCATGCGCCCCCGTCACCATTTACGGAGTGGCAAGCGTCCCTGTCACTGGAGTGGCATGCACCCCCTACACCATCCAAGGAGTGGTATGCACCCCTGTCACCATCACGAAGTGGCATGCACTCCCAATGTAGAGGTGTCCCACTACATTTCAACTTCTGTTAAATATGGAATATTGCACATAACAACCAATCAGACTGTATCTATTATCTCCTATACGATACTAAATGAATGAGTAGTCTAGATAATAGACAATTTATTTATTTAGTATTGTCTAGGAGATACTAGATAGAATCTGATTGGTTGTTATGGGCAACATCCCATCTTCAACAGAATTCCCATCTTATACCCCATCATGTGTTATTTCCAACAACAATTTGGGTAATAAAATGAGTGGTGAATAATACTGTATCTCTGTGGTTATTTCCTCATTTGGAGCGTCTCCATGCTGGGTGAATGCTTGGCGGCTACAGTGTCAGAATATGTCAAATAAAACATGTGTACATTTACTTTTTTAAATATGTCTACACACATCTCAGAGGGTTCCTTGGTCTATGAGAAGACCTAGCCATTACCCGATAATTCTGTCTGCACACATCTCAGAGGGCTCCTTGGTCTATGAGAAGGACCTAGCCATTACCCATCATTCTCCTGTCTACACACATCTCAGAGGGTTCCTTGGTCTATGAGGAGACATAGCCATTACCCATGATTCTTCTATCTACATACATCTCAGAGGGTTCCTTGGTTCCTTTCTCCTATCTACAGACATCTCAAAGGGTTTCTTGATCTATGAGGAGACATAGCCATTACCCCATCATTCTCCTGTCTACACACAACTCAGATGGGTTCCTTGGTCTATGAGGAGATGCAGCCATTACCTCATCATTATTGTGTCTACATACAGGACATCTCAGAGGGTTCCCTGGTCTAGGAGGAGATCCCTTGGTCTAGGAGGAGACCCCATCATTCTCCTGTTTACACACATCTCAGAGGGTTCCTTGCTTTGGTCCTTGCAGTATTTAAAACAGCCATTAAAATCCTGTAATTTCAGTAATGTTACAAATGCCTGGGGAGTTCATACAGTAGGTTGCGGCACATTCAAAATGTTACCTCAGGAAACAAAATGGCCACTTCACAAAGCGCTGCAGTGAGGCCCCTTGTTCACAGTGACTGATATTTTGCATCTTCCTAACAAGTTTGTGCTAAAATAATACACACAATGCAATATTAGCATTGCTGTCTGTCAAAAAGTGTATTAGTAGGTCGACGATAACTAGGTCAACGGTCATTAGGTCAACCACTATTGGTCGACAGTAAAAAGGTCTACATGCACTATGGTTGACATGGACTAAAGTTTGAGACAAGCAAAAGGTCGACATGACTTTTTAAGATTTTTAGTGCCTAGGTCAACAACAGTCCCTCAATTAGTGTACCAAGTACCCTCGTATGGTGCCTCCCTCGCCATACTTTACCATTACCAATTGTAGGCCACGTGGATAATAAATTATAACAAGTTATCCAAGTGAAAAAGGTTGGAAAGAGATAAAAACAGCCAACCAGCTTCTAACTGCCATGTTACGGCCTGTGTTTCAAAAATGTCAGCTAAGAGCTGATTGGTTGGTACCTTAGCTCTCTCCAATCTTTGATAAATATCCTCCTTACAGACACAGCAGGCTTCTTCCGAACACTTCAAGTCCAGCACTTATTTGGTGCAGACAAGGAAATGGGTAATTATGTCCTGACAATACAGTGTACAGCATCCAAAAAGGCCGACAAGCCTTGATGAACAGCACACGTGGCACACTTATCTCTCTCCTTATGTACACACCACTGGAGAGTGGTATAGTCAGATGATTATCGATTTTGGCCACACTTTATTTCATACAAACGGAGAAGAGGAGACGCCCAATCTACATGTGGTAGGGAATATGGATTGTACGCTCCACTGGGGTAGGGACTGATGTGAATGTTCAAATATTCTCTGTAAAGTGCAGCGGAATCTGTGTGCGCTATATAAGAAACTGCTAATAAATAAATTAATAATATAGGGATGTATGGTATTTTCTCCCCACTCTGGCAGGCATCTTCGGTAATGGGTATCCATATATAACAAGAATCCCTTTCAATACTGCGGTCATCTCTACTGTATAAACCAGTTTGAGGCGGAGAAGAGGAGACTAATATACCTTCATAGGGATGTATTATCTATTGATAGCGCTGATGAACGAGACACAATTTCATATGGTCTTGCATATGATCTTTTTCTTTCATGTGTTTATATGGTGTGGGGACACCATCCCTGTGTCTTCATCCACCAAGATGCATTCTAAGCGCGATTTGAACACCTTTATATTACTTTCATACTATAGAGTAGGCTACTGTAGTTACACACAATGTGTCAGTAAGCCAGTGCTATTACAGGGTGAGCTGCTAAACTTACACACAATATGTCAGTAAGTCAGTGCTATACAGGGTAGGCTGCTATAGCTATACACAATATGTCAGTAAGACGTGCTATACAGGGTAGGCTGCTATAGATACATGTAATGTGTCAGTAAGCCAGTGCTATTACAGGGTAGGCTACTATAGTTACACACAATGTGTCAGTAAGCCAGTGCTATACAGGGTAGGCTACTATAGTTGCACACAATGCGTCAGTAAGTAAGTGCTATACAGGGTGAACTGCTATAGATACACACAATGTGTCCGTAAGCCAGTGCTCTACAGGGTAGGGTACTATAGTTACACACACAATGTGTCAGTAAGCCAGTGCTATACAAAGTAGGCTACTATAGTTACACACAATGTCAGTAAGCCAGTGCTATACAGGGTAGGCTACTATAGTTACACACAATGCGTCAGTAAGCCAGTGCTATACAGGGTGAACTGTTATAGATACACACAATGTGTCAGTAAGCCAGTGCTATACAGGGTAGGGTACTATAGTTACACACACAATGTGTCGGTAAGCCAGTGCTATACAGAGTAGGTTAATATAGCTATACACAATGCTTCTGTAAGCTAGTGTTATACAGGTTGGTCGTCTATATATATATTTTTGGGGCCTAGGGGTGCCGTGGAAAAATTCTGATACTTTAGGGCAGGCATTCCCAACCACGGTCCTCAAGGCACGCCAACAGTGCAGGTTTTAGTGATATCCAGGCTTCAGTACAGATGGTTTAATCAGAATCCCTCAGATACTAATTAAGTCACCTGTGCTCAAGTCTGGATATCTACAAAACCTGCACTGTTGGTGAGCCTTGAGGACCGTGGTTGGCAATGCCTTGATTAAAAAAGATTGAGAACCCCTGGAGTAGGCTGATATAGTTACACACAATGCTTCAGTAAGCTAGTGCAATACAGAGTAGGATACTATAGTTACACATAATGCGTCGGTAAGCCAGTGCTATACAGGGTGAGCTGCTATAGATACACACTGTGTCAGTAAGCCAGGGCTATACAGGGTGAGCTGCTATAGATACACACACTGTGTCAGTAAGCCAGGGCTATACAGGGTGAGCTGCTATAGATACACACACTGGGCGGAATGTACTAAAGGGAAAATGCGGTAAAACCCCTGTTTTACCGCATTTTCCTATGTACCATTACCCGGCCGCACGGATTTCGCCGGGCAGGGTAGCTACATATAGCAGCCTATGGGCTTCTTTTCGCCACCCGCCGCCTCGTCGCAACCCCGCCACCTCGCCGACCCCCCCTTTCCCCCTCCCTTGGGCCTACCCTTCTTGCAGGTCCTCCTGGACCCCGGAAGGTAAGCCCTTCCTCCCCCTATCAACGCAGCCGGACGTCCTTCCGGCTGCAGGGGGAGGAGGAGGCGCCGGGGACAGCCTGCTTAGCTTTCCCCAGCGTGTAGGCATCAGGAGGCGGCAGGCAGGAGACGGAGACCCCCCGCAGGCCACAGTACAGGTATCGCGGGGGGTCTCCGTCACCGCATCGCGATGCCAGCCGCATATGTTAGTACATATGCGCTGGCATCGCGGCGGACAGCGGCGAAGGGCGGCGATGTATATTAATACATCCCCCCACTGTGTCAGTAAGCCAGTTGCTATACAGGGTGAGCTGCTATAGTTACACACAATGCGTCAGTAAGCCAATGCTATACAGGGTAGGCTACTATAATTAAATGCAATGTGTCAGTAAGCCAGTGCTATACAGAGTAGACTACTATAGTTACACACAAGGTGTCAGTAAACTAGTGCTATACAGGGTAGGCTATTATAATTAAAAACAATGTGTCAGTAAGTCAGTGCTATTACAGGGTGAGCTGCTAAATTTACATTAAATGTGTCAGTAAACCAGTGCTATACAGAGTAGGCTACTATGGTTACACACAATGCGTCAGCAAGCCAGTGCTATACAGGGTGAACTGCCATACTGTTACTCACAAAGAGTCAGTAAGCCAGTGCCATACAGATAGGCTGCCATAGATACACACGATGTGTCAGTAAGCCAGTTCTATACAGGGTAGGCTGCTATAGATACACACTATGTGTCAGTAAGACGTGCTATACAGGGTAGGCTGCTATAGATACATGTAATGTGTCAGCAAGTCAGTGCTATACAGGGTAGTAGTGTTCCCGCTAGGCTTATTTCACGGGGCGCTGCGCCCTGCCCCTTTTATAGCTGCCGATTTCCGCCCTGCCTGCAGCAGCAGGGGGGGGGGGGGACAGTGAGCACCAGGAGATCACAGGGCAGAGGCTGCTCTGTGCGTGACAGTGCGTCCACTTGAAGGCACCGGCCCAGAAGCCTGCTGGTAGTGACACCTGCTGGCTGGAGGCAGTGCTTGGCCCCCGGGGCCAGTGATGGACAGCTGGGCACCCTGGGATATGCAGCCCTCCCGCTCCCCCGCCGCCGCGCACTTGTTGATGCGCCCGAGTGCAGCGTGTAGGGGGGTCCCGGCTCATCTGCCCCCTCTCTGCAGGCCACACGGACTCCTCAGCGCTGCCTCTGGGGGACTTTATAGGGGATATAACCCGCTCCGGAGAGTTACCCCTGCCAGAGGGCTGGGAGCAGGCCAGGGATGTGGACAGCAAACTTGATTATATTGATCACAGATAAGTGTCAAAGGTCTGTTTCATATGTGCAAGTTTATTTACATGTGCAATGCTAATAACCACCATTGTTGGCCATATAATATTGTCCAGTATACATAGGGAAGTTGCAGGAACCCAACTTTAACGTTTCATTTCCGGACGCATTGTTTGCATTATATTGATCCACTCACATTTTCTGTAATCACAGTATGCATATTGCCAATCAAAACATTGTCCATAATAAATACAATATGTGGCCAGGGGGTCTCAGGTGGTCAGAAGTAATGTACTCAAAGCCCAGCAGTATTCATAAATTTATCAGGTTTACATGGCTAAACTCAAGGAATTTGTGCTTGAAATAGGCAATACTTAATGGGTGCCAACAACACTATTGCCCATTCTCCATCACTGACATTATGATGTCAAAGTATGACCGATGTCACAGACCCATACTATTCATTCGCAGTACGAGTGCAGTGCACATGCAAATTGATGGTGTGACGCTCAGGTGTCACAAGATGGTTATATAGCATAAATGTGCCGATGGTGTGATGCTCAGGTGTCACAGGATGGATTATATACAGTAGAATAAATGTGCTGTTGGTGTGACGCTCAGGTGTCACAAGATGGGTTATATAGCATAATGGTGCTGATGGTGTGACACTCAGGTGTCACAGGATGGGTTATATAGCATAAATGTGCTGATGGTGTGACACTCAGGTGTCACAAGATGGTTATATAGCATATAAATGTGCTGATGGTGTGACACTCAGGTGTCACAAGATGGTTATATAGCATAAATGTGCTAAAGGTGTGACACTCAGGTGTCACAGGATGGGTTATATAGCATAAATGTGCTGATGGTGTGACGCTCATGTGTCACAAGATGGTTATATAGCATAAATGTGCTGATGGTGTGACACTCAGGTGTCACAGGATGGGTTATATAGCATAAATGTGCTGATGGTGTGACGCTCAGGTGTCACAAGATGGGTTATATAGCATAAATGTGCTGATGGTGTGACGCTCAGGTGTCACAGGATGGGTTATATAGCATAAATGTGCTGATGGTGTGACGCTCAGGTGTCACAAGATGGTTTATATAGCATAAATTTGCTGATGGTGTGACACTCAGGTGTCACAAGATGGGTTATATAGCATAAATGTGCTGATGGTGTGACACTCAGGTGTCACAAGATGGATTATATAGCATAAATGTGCTGATGGTGTGACACTCAGGTGTCACAGGATGGGTTATATAGCATAAATGTGCTGATGGTGTGACGCTCAGGTGTCACAAGATGGGTTATATAGCATAAATGTGCTGATGGTGTGACACTCAGGTGTCACAGGATGGGTTATATAGCATAAATGTGCTGATGGTGTGACGCTCAGGTGTCACAAGATGGTTTATATAGCATAAATGTGCTGATGGTGTGACACTCAGGTGTCACAAGATGGGTTATATAGCATAAATGTGCTGATGGTGTGACACTCAGGTGTCACAAGATGGATTATATAGCATAAATGTGCTGATGGTGTGACGCTCAGGTGTCACAAGATGGGTTATATAGCATAAATGTGCTGATGGTGTGACACTCAGGTGTCACAAAATGGGTTATATAGCATAAATGTGCTGATGGTGTGACGCTCAGGTGTCACATGATGGATTATATAGTATAAATGTGCTGATGGTGTGACGCTCAGGTGTCACAAGATGGGTTATATAGCATAAATGTGCTGATGGTGTGACGCTCAGGTGTCACAGGACGGATTATATAGCATAAATGTGCTGATGGTTTGACGCTCAGGTGTCACAGGATGGATTATATAGCATAAATGTGCCGATGGTGTGACACTCCGGTGTCACAAGATTGGTGACACTCTGGTGTCACAAGATGGTTATATAGCATAAATGTGCTGATGGTGTGACGCTCAGGTGTCACAGGATGGATTATATAGCATAAATGTGCTGATGGTGTGACGCTCAGGTGTCACAGGATGGATTATATAGCATAAATGTGCTGATGGTGTGACGCTCCGGTGTCACAAGATGGTTATATAGCATAAATGTGCTGATGGTGTGACGCTCCAGTGTCCCAAGATGGGTTATATAGCATAAATGTGCCGATGGCGTGACACTCAGGTGTCATAAGATGGTTATATAGCATAAATGTGCCGATGGTGTGACGCTCAGGTGTCACAAGATGGTTATATAGCATAAATGTGCCGATGGTGTGACGCTCGGGTGTCACAAGGTGGATTATATACTTTAGCAATAACGTGCTGATTGTTTGAAGATCAGGTGTCACCATTTTGACCTTTTAAATTAAAATGTGCCCTCGCGAATGAAAAATGTGCCCTCGCGAATGAAATATGTGCCCTTGCAAATGAAAAATGTGCCCTCGCGATTGAAAAATGTGCCCTTGCAAATGAAAAATGTGATCAGCACCCTGCCCTAAAAAATTTCTAGAGTGAACACTGGGTAGGCTACTATAGTTACACACAATTTGTCAGTAAAACGTGATATACTGTACAGGGTAGGCGTGTATAGTTACACAATGTGTCAGTAAGCCAGTGATATACAGGGTAGGTAGATGTTACACTGACGGTCAGAGAGCAGTGATTCACTCCTAACATTCCGTTTATAAATCGTTAATGGTATCATTCAGTGTTTAAGACCTAGATCGTTCGCCCACCAGGTGAAGCGATATCTTTATCAATATCTCGTTTGCTAACAATATTGCATAGAGGTGATTCAGTATATCCAATCAGCCTTCCGCAGCTATCTATCCTATGGCTTACAGGTAACTCCACTATTGAGCCCTTCTGTCTAGGCCACACACAGTAACCTATCACTGTTACCATAACAACACAGGTGTTCCGCCAATGCGCATTTCACTTTAATGGCTTTATCAGGGTCGCACATGACCAGTAGCGGTGCCCGAACAGACCTTCTGAGAGCACAGAGGCTGAAGCAGCACTGACAGACCCCTACCCAAACTTTAGTATGGTGCTTGGCAAGGCCTGATACACTTGACAGCATTAAGACATGTTATATTGGTATAAAAAACCCTGCCCCAATCTGCAAATCGCCTCCCACTTTGGTAATATATTTGCCCCTTTCAGGGTTGTAAATTGAGGCAGGTAGGAGATATGCTATTCTGCCCTTGCTTATACATACACATAGTCTAAAGGTGGCCATACACACGCAGATTTATCTTCAGATCTGGCTGCTTGAAACAAAAAAATGGTTATGGATGAGAGCAAATGACAGTTGACCATTTGCTTGGAAATGTTGGAAAACAGACAAACTGTCACTCATCCATAACCATGTTTTTGTTCCAACCAGCCAGATCTGAAGATAAATCTTACTAGTGTATGGGCACCACTTTATTTGTATACATATATTTGCCTGTGTGGCTACTGCTAATACCTGTGTGATGACATCACAATGGCCCTGGGATGACATAACAGTGATTCTATGATGTCACAATGCCTGGTGAGCCAGGACGGAACACTAGGAATCATTCTGTTGCCTGGTCCCGACTTGTGCAGTCAGAGCTTTTGAACGTGTCTGATTATTCAGCATTTTCAGTTCATATATTGTGTTTGGAGAGGAGCAAGGAGAGAGAGGAGAGAGAGGAGGAAGGAGGAGACAAACGGGAGCAGCCCTGCGCTGCGTCCCGTTCTATAGTGGCAAGGTAAGTGCGCTCTTAATTCTATTCATACTTTTTTGTTTGAGCAATTGGGGTTCTTCATGGATTTCTTAAGGGGCGAGGCTCACCTGAAAGTGGGCGTGTCATAGCATAGAAGGCGGTTATGTCCCAATTTAGTGGGTGTTTCAGGGGCTCTTTGCCCAAACCTGAGGGGTTATTTATTATTTATATCACTGCCGGTTCCCAATGACCCCCAACATTTTTGGCGTTCAATATGAGCTAAAATGGTTATTCGATTCCAGTGGGTTCGTGTCCCCCCCCCCCCCACACACACACAAACACTTTTTTATTTTGGTTTAAACCCTTTCTTTTTGTTGGTGGTTAAATGATCACAATTTGCATGTGACAATGGGCACCGATATTATGCCCACATTTCACTGCAAATGAGGTTGCTGATAAATGGGCTTTACATAATAAAGCCCTTTATTTCCCCCAATACTCCATTATGGTATTGTATTCGCTGATACCTGCATATCTGTGGTCAGTTGTGTAACACATATTTATACTGATCCTTCTAGCGGAGCATTGTGATTCCGGATTATAATCCTATGAATATGAAATTAATTGTGACAGGAGATCGGGGACCATATTCACCTTTTGCTTTTCATGGCGCCCAGAGAGGTCGCGTATAGTAGCGTAAAGGGCTCGCTTGGCTGCCTATTTCCGCTGCCTATCAAGCAGGTAAACTCCATCCCGCCAAAGGCACGCCCACCCCGCCACACAAATACCCGCACTATGCTGCAACACGTACGCTTACACATTCACCACCCGCATCGAATGATTTTTCCTCTGTTCGTTGTGTTTCCGTCCACTATGACTAGAAGGGATATTTGTGTATAGCTTATTTGTTATTTAATATTAGTATTTCATCTTTAATTAAGGTGCGCAGTGAGTCAAACTTGCTACAAGAGGGGAAATGGCCCAATTGCCATCAGAGAGCCAAGCCAAACAAGAACCCCGGGAGAGGCAGATGCCCCCGGCACCGCGGGTAAGACAGGCCCCACCGCCTCCCCGCGAGAAAAAGGCACCACCGCCTCCCCGCGAGAGAAAGGCACCACCGCCTCCCCGCGAGAGAAAGGCCCCACCGCCTCCCTGCGAGAGAAAGGCCCCACCGCCTCCCTGCGAGAGAAAGGCCCCACCACCTCCCCGCGAGAGAAAGGCCCCACCGGCACCGAGGGAGAGACAGGCCCCACCGGCACCGAGGGAGAGACAGGCCCCACCGGCACCAAGGGAGAGACAGGCCCCATCGGCACCAATGGAGAGACAGGCCCCACCGGCACCAAGGGAGAGACAGACCCCACCGGCACCAAGGGAGAGACAGGCTTCCTTACCATTGAGGAATTCGCCCCCGTCAATATCCACGGTGTGGCAAGAGCCACCGTCACGATCAACGGAATGGTATACGCCCCCATCACCATCCATGGAGAGGCAAGAGCCCCCGTTCCAATCCACGGAGTGGCATGAGAACCCATTCTCAATGGACTGGTATTTTGAGATCCCGGAAACATCCACAGAGTGGCAAGAGTCTCAGGAAGCATCCACGGAGTGGCAAGAGTCCCAGGAAGCATCCACGGTGTGGCAAGAGTCCCAGGAAGCATCCATGGTGTGGCAAGAGTCCCAGGAAACCTACACGGAGTGGCAAGAGACCCAGGAAACATCTATGGAGTGGCCCCCCGTCACCACCGACAGAGTGGTATACGCCCCCGTCACCATCCACGGAGTGGTATGCACCCCCGCCGCCATCCACGGAGTGGCATGCGCCCCCGTCACCATTTACGGAGTGGCAAGCGTCCCTGTCACTGGAGTGGCATGCACCCCCTACACCATCCAAGGAGTGGTATGCACCCCTGTCACCATCACGAAGTGGCATGCACTCCCAATGTAGAGGTGTCCCACTACATTTCAACTTCTGTTAAATATGGAATATTGCACATAACAACCAATCAGACTGTATCTATTATCTCCTATACGATACTAAATAAATGAGTAGTCTAGATAATAGACAATTTATTTATTTAGTATTGTCTAGGAGATACTAGATAGAATCTGATTGGTTATTATGGGCAACATCCCATCTTCAACAGAATTCCCATCTTATACCCCATCATGTGTTATTTCCAACAACAATTTGGGTAATAAAATGAGTGGTGAATAATACTGTATCTCTGTGGTTATTTCCTCATTTGGAGCGTCTCCATGCTGGGTGAATGCTTGGCGGCTACAGTGTCAGAATATGTCAAATAAAACATGTGTACATTTACTTTTTTAAATATGTCTACACACATCTCAGAGGGTTCCTTGGTCTATGAGAAGACCTAGCCATTACCCGATAATTCTGTCTGCACACATCTCAGAGGGCTCCTTGGTCTATGAGAAGGACCTAGCCATTACCCATCATTCTCCTGTCTACACACATCTCAGAGGGTTCCTTGGTCTATGAGGAGACATAGCCATTACCCATGATTCTTCTATCTACATACATCTCAGAGGGTTCCTTGGTTCCTTTCTCCTATCTACAGACATCTCAAAGGGTTTCTTGATCTATGAGGAGACATAGCCATTACCCCATCATTCTCCTGTCTACACACAACTCAGATGGGTTCCTTGGTCTATGAGGAGATGCAGCCATTACCTCATCATTATTGTGTCTACATACAGGACATCTCAGGACATCTCAGAGGGTTCCCTGGTCTAGGAGGAGATCCTTTGGTCTAGGAGGAGACCCCATCATTCTCCTGTTTACACACATCTCAGAGGGTTCCTTGCTTTGGTCCTTGCAGTATTTAAAACAGCCATTAAAATCCTGTAATTTCAGTAATGTTACAAATGCCTGGGGAGTTCATACAGTAGGTTGCGGCACATTAAAAATGTTACCTCAGGAAACAAAATGGCCACTTCACAAAGCGCTGCAGTGAGGCCCCTTGTTCACAGTGACTGATATTTTGCATCTTCCTAACAAGTTTGTGCTAAAATAATACACACAATGCAATATTAGCATTGCTGTCTGTCAAAAAGTGTATTAGTAGGTCGACGATAACTAGGTCAACGGTCATTAGGTCAACCACTATTGGTCGACAGTAAAAAGGTCTACATGCACTATGGTTGACATGGACTAAAGTTTGAGACAAGCAAAAGGTCGACATGACTTTTTAAGATTTTTAGTGCCTAGGTCAACAACAGTCCCTCAATTAGTGTACCAAGTACCCTCGTATGGTGCCTCCCTCGCCATACTTTACCATTACCAATTGTAGGCCACGTGGATAATAAATTATAACAAGTTATCCAAGTGAAAAAGGTTGGAAAGAGATAAAAACAGCCAACCAGCTTCTAACTGCCATGTTACGGCCTGTGTTTCAAAAATGTCAGCTAAGAGCTGATTGGTTGGTACCTTAGCTCTCTCCAATCTTTGATAAATATCCTCCTTACAGACACAGCAGGCTTCTTCCGAACACTTCAAGTCCAGCGCTTATTTGGTGCAGACAAGGAAATGGGTAATTATGTCCTGACAATACAGTGTACAGCATCCAAAAAGGCCGACAAGCCTTGATGAACAGCACACGTGGCACACTTATCTCTCTCCTTATGTACACACCACTGGAGAGTGGTATAGTCAGATGATTATCGATTTTGGCCACACTTTATTTCATACAAACGGAGAAGAGGAGACGCCCAATCTACATGTGGTAGGGAATATGGATTGTACGCTCCACTGGGGTAGGGACTGATGTGAATGTTCAAATATTCTCTGTAAAGTGCAGCGGATTCTGTGTGCGCTATATAAGAAACTGCTAATAAATAAATTAATAATATAGGGATGTATGGTATTTTCTCCCCACTCTGGCAGGCATCTTCGGTAATGGGTACCCATATATAACAAGAATCCCTTTCAATACTGCGGTCATCTCTACTGTATAAACCAGTTTGAGGCGGAGAAGAGGAGACTAATATACCTTCATAGGGATGTATTATCTATTGATAGCGCTGATGAACGAGACACAATTTCATATGGTCTTGCATATGATCTTTTTCTTTCATGTGTTTATATGGTGTGGGGACACCATCCCTGTGTCTTCATCCACCAAGATGCATTCTAAGCGCGATTTGAACACCTTTATATTACTTTCATACTATAGAGTAGGCTACTGTAGTTACACACAATGTGTCAGTAAGCCAGTGCTATTACAGGGTGAGCTGCTAAACTTACACACAATATGTCAGTAAGTCAGTGCTATACAGGGTAGGCTGCTATAGCTATACACAATATGTCAGTAAGACGTGCTATACAGGGTAGGCTGCTATAGATACATGTAATGCGTCAGTAAGCCAGTGCTATTACAGGGTAGGCTACTATAGTTACACACAATGTGTCAGTAAGCCAGTGCTATACAGGGTAGGCTACTATAGTTGCACACAATGCGTCAGTAAGTAAGTGCTATACAGGGTGAACTGCTATAGATACACACACTGTGTCCGTAAGCCAGTGCTCTACAGGGTAGGGTACTATAGTTACACACACAATGTGTCAGTAAGCCAGTGCTATACAGGGTAGGCTACTATAGTTACACACAATGCGTCAGTAAGCCAGTGCTATACAGGGTGAACTGTTATAGATACACACAATGTGTCAGTAAGCCAGTGCTATACAGGGTAGGGTACTATAGTTACACACACAATGTGTCGGTAAGCCAGTGCTATACAGAGTAGGTTAATATAGCTATACACAATGCTTCTGTAAGCTAGTGTTATACAGGTTGGTCGTCTATATATATATTTTTGGGGCCTAGGGGTGCCGTGGAAAAATTCTGATACTTTAGGGCAGGCATTCCCAACCACGGTCCTCAAGGCACGCCAACAGTGCAGGTTTTAGTGATATCCAGGCAGGGCCGGTGCTAGGGTGTTTGGCGCCCTCCTGCAAACTTTACATTTGCGCCCCCTCATACTTTACAAAGAGACAGCGCACACCGAAAAAAGATGTGTGGTCTCACAAGGAAGGGGCATGGGCACACAATAGTACTCCCAGTTCAAATCATGACACAGTAGCACAATCTTATTCTCATTACACAGCACCAGAGCTGTAACTGTGACAGAAAAGGAATTGTGACCCCACCCCACTACCACCACTATAGAGAGAACAGGGAGAGTGCGCGCCGAAGGCGCGCGCAAAAAAATGTAGGGGCATGGCCACATAACAGTACCAATAACACCGTTGTTACACATTATGCCACATGCCATAATGGCCATTCCTCATTATGCTTCACAGTAATGTAAATTACAAGATATGCCACACATCGTGATGCACCTTACACATTATGCTATGCATAATGCCCCAAGTACTTCTGCTTATACACATAATGCCACGAGTAGTGCCCCTTAAACAATGCCCCAGTACTGCTGTGTAATCAAGTCCAGTCTAGCCCTGAGACCAGCAGAGCCTACATAGGCATGGAATTCATTTTCAAATATGGCGCCAGCTCATGAGCCAATTGGAGCTCTCGGTCCGACAGCCAATCAATAACTGCAGCTGTCGGACCACAAGCTCTGATAGTAGTAGCATTGCTTATACATAATGCCAAATGTATCCTACAGTAGTAGCATTGCTTATACATAAAGCTCACTGTTGCCCTCATTAGAAGCGCTGATTATATGTAACGCCCACACCAGCTGCCGACAGAAGTAGCACCGTGTAACGCCCACACCGGTTGCCAACAATAGTAGCACCGTGTAACACTCACACCAGTTGCCGACAGTAGTTGCACCGTGTAACGCCAGTACCAGTTGCCAACAGTAATAGCACCATGTAAAGCCGACACCAGCTGCTGACAGAAGTGGCACCGTGTAACGCCCACACCAGCTGCCGACAGAAGTAGCACCGTGTAACGCCCACACCAGCTGCCGACAGAAGTAGCACCGTGTAACGCCCACACCAGTTTCGGACAGTAGTAGCACCGTGTAACGCCCACACCAATTGCTGACAGAAGTAGCACCATGTAACACCCACACCAGCTGCGGACAGAAGTAGCACCGTGTAACGCCCACACCAGTTTCGGACAGTAGTAGCACCGTGTAACGCCCACACCAATTGCTGACAGAAGTAGCACCATGTAACGCCCACACCAGCTGCGGACAGAAGTAGCACCGTGTAACGCCCACACCAGTTGCCGACTGTAGTAGCACCGTGTAACGTCCACACCAGTTGCCGACAGTAGTAGTACCATGTAATGCCCACACCAATTGCCGACAGTAGTAGCACCGTTTAACGCCCACACCAGTTGCAGACAGTAGTAGCACCGTGTAACACCCACACCAATTGCTGACAGTAGTAGCACCGTGTAATGCCCACACCAATTGCTGACAGTAGTAGCACCGTGTAACGCCCACACCAATTGCTGACAGAAGTAGCACCATGTAACGCCCACACCAGCTGCGGACAGAAGTAGCACCGTGTAACGCCCACACCAGTTGCCGACTGTAGTAGCACCGTGTAACGTCCACACCAGTTGCCGACAGTAGTAGTACCATGTAATGCCCACACCAATTGCCGACAGTAGTAGCACCGTTTAACGCCCACACCAGTTGCAGACAGTAGTAGCACCGTGTAACACCCACACCAATTGCTGACAGTAGTAGCACCGTGTAATGCCCACACCAATTGCTGACAGTAGTAGCACCGTGTAACACCCACACCAATTGCTGACAGTAGTAGCACCGTGTAATGCCCACACCAATTGCTGACAGTAGAAGCACCGTGTAATGCCCACACCAATTGCTGACAGTAGTAGCACCGTGTAATGCCCACACCAATTGCTGACAGTAGTAGCACCATGTAACAGTTGCTGACGAGAAGTATCTGGGTGGGAGCTGATGCTGCTACTTGTCAGCATTCTGGAAGGTAGCAGGGGTACCACTTTCTGTAGAGCACAAAAGTTTTTTTTATGAGTGCAGGGACACATATTATAATACATCCAGAACTGCTGTGCTATCTGACTGGACAATATATATATATATATATATATATATATATATATATATATATATATATATATATATATATATATATATATATATATATATATATATATATAGTTGGGGGGGGGGGAGCACCAAAATTATATGGTCTGTGGTTATTACCTTATTCCTGGCACTCAGCAGCACCTCCAGTCTCCATTAATAGGAGTGGCTTCCTGGCACCAGCTTTCTCCTGGCTGACCATGACGCTGACAGCAGCCAGCGATGGCTGACACAGTGGTACAGGGCTCAGGGCTCCGCTGTGCTGCCTGCGTGGCGCGCTGATCCTGCTGCCGGCGCCGAGGCTGTCATATATATTGACAGGTGCACTGTCGACTGCGGCACCCGGCAGCAGCAGCGCTGTTAAAGGGAGCTGGCGGGGGCGGGCAGTACTCGGAGCGCCTCTCAGAGCCTGCTGCCGGCGCCAAGGCTGTCATATATTTTGACAGGTGCGTGCACTGCCGACTGCGGCACCCGGCAGCAGCAGCGCTGTTAGAGGAGGCTGGCGGGCAGGACTCGTCGGAGCGCCTCTCAGGGCCGGCGCCTACCTGCATTGCAGGCTGCGCTGAGCGGGTAGCGCCGGCCCTGTATCCAGGCTTCAGTACAGATGGTTTAATCAGAATCCCTCAGATACTAATTAAGTCACCTGTGCTCAAGTCTGGATATCTACAAAACCTGCACTGTTGGTGAGCCTTGAGGACCGTGGTTGGCAATGCCTTGATTAAAAAAGATTGAGAACCCCTGGAGTAGGCTGATATAGTTACACACAATGCTTCAGTAAGCTAGTGCAATACAGAGTAGGATACTATAGTTACACATAATGCGTCGGTAAGCCAGTGCTATACAGGGTGAGCTGCTATAGATACACACTGTGTCAGTAAGCCAGGGCTATACAGGGTGAGCTGCTATAGATACACACACTGTGTCAGTAAGCCAGGGCTATACAGGGTGAGCTGCTATAGATACACACACTGGGCGGAATGTACTAAAGGGAAAATGCGGTAAAACCCCTGTTTTACCGCATTTTCCTATGTACCATTACCCGGCCGCACGGATTTCGCCGGGCAGGGTAGCTACATATAGCAGCCTATGGGCTTCTTTTCGCCACCCGCCGCCTCGTCGCAACCCCGCCACCTCGCCGACCCCCCCTTTCCCCCTCCCTTGGGCCTACCCTTCTTGCAGGTCCTCCTGGACCCCGGAAGGTAAGCCCTTCCTCCCCCTATCAACGCAGCCGGACGTCCTTCCGGCTGCAGGGGGAGGAGGAGGCGCCGGGGACAGCCTGCTTAGCTTTCCCCAGCGTGTAGGCATCAGGAGGCGGCAGGCAGGAGACGGAGACCCCCCGCAGGCCACAGTACAGGTATCACGGGGGGTCTCCGTCACCGCATCGTGATGCCAGCCGCATATGTTAGTACATATGCTCTGGCATCGCGGCGGACAGCGGCGAAGGGCGGCGATGTATATTAATACATCCCCCCACTGTGTCAGTAAGCCAGTTGCTATACAGGGTGAGCTGCTATTGTTACACACAATGCGTCAGTAAGCCAATGCTATACAGGGTAGGCTACTATAATTAAATGCAATGTGTCAGTAAGCCAGTGCTATACAGAGTAGACTACTATAGTTACACACAAGGTGTCAGTAAACTAGTGCTATACAGGGTAGGCTATTATAATTAAACACAATGTGTCAGTAAGTCAGTGCTATTACAGGGTGAGCTGCTAAATTTACATTAAATGTGTCAGTAAACCAGTGCTATACAGAGTAGGCTACTATGGTTACACACAATGCGTCAGCAAGCCAGTGCTATACAGGGTGAACTGCCATACTGTTACTCACAAAGAGTCAGTAAGCCAGTGCCATACAGATAGGCTGCCATAGATACACACGATGTGTCAGTAAGCCAGTTCTATACAGGGTAGGCTGCTATAGATACACACTATGTGTCAGTAAGACGTGCTATACAGGGTAGGCTGCTATAGATACATGTAATGTGTCAGCAAGTCAGTGCTATACAGGGTAGTAGTGTTCCCGCTAGGCTTATTTCACGGGGCGCTGCGCCCTGCCCCTTTTATAGCTGCCGATTTCCGCCCTGCCTGCAGCAGCAGGGGGGGGGGGGGGGGACAGTGAGCACCAGGAGATCACAGGGCAGAGGCTGCTCTGTGCGTGACAGTGCGTCCACTTGAAGGCACCGGCCCAGAAGCCTGCTGGTAGTGACACCTGCTGGCTGGAGGCAGTGCTTGGCCCCCGGGGCCAGTGATGGACAGCTGGGCACCCTGGGATATGCAGCCCTCCCGCTCCCCCGCCGCCGCGCACTTGTTGATGCGCCCGAGTGCAGCGTGTAGGGGGGTCCCGGCTCATCTGCCCCCTCTCTGCAGGCCACATGGACTCCTCAGCGCTGCCTCTGGGGGACTTTATAGGGGATATAACCCGCTCCGGAGAGTTACCCCTGCCAGAGGGCTGGGAGCAGGCCAGGGATGTGGACAGCAAACTTGATTATATTGATCACAGATAAGTGTCAAAGGTCTGTTTCATATGTGCAAGTTTATTTACATGTGCAATGCTAATAACCACCATTGTTGGCCATATAATATTGTCCAGTATACATAGGGAAGTTGCAGGAACCCAACTTTAACGTTTCATTTCCGGACGCATTGTTTGCATTATATTGATCCACTCACATTTTCTGTAATCACAGTATGCATATTGCCAATCAAAATATTGTCCATAATAAATACAGGATGTGGCCAGGGGGTCTCAGGTGGTCAGAAGTAATGTACTCAAAGCCCAGCAGTATTCATAAATTTATCAGGTTTACATGGCTAAACTCAAGGAATTTGTGCTTGAAATAGGCAATACTTAATGGGTGCCAACAACACTATTGCCCATTCTCCATCACTGACATTATGATGTCAAAGTATGACCGATGTCACAGACCCATACTATTCATTCGCAGTACGAGTGCAGTGCACATGCAAATTGATGGTGTGACGCTCAGGTGTCACAAGATGGTTATATAGCATAAATGTGCCGATGGTGTGATGCTCAGGTGTCACAGGATGGATTATATACAGTAGAATAAATGTGCTGTTGGTGTGACGCTCAGGTGTCACAAGATGGGTTATATAGCATAATGGTGCTGATGGTGTGACACTCAGGTGTCACAGGATGGGTTATATAGCATAAATGTGCTGATGGTGTGACACTCAGGTGTCACAAGATGGTTATATAGCATATAAATGTGCTGATGGTGTGACACTCAGGTGTCACAAGATGGTTATATAGCATAAATGTGCTAAAGGTGTGACACTCAGGTGTCACAGGATGGGTTATATAGCATAAATGTGCTGATGGTGTGACGCTCATGTGTCACAAGATGGTTATATAGCATAAATGTGCTGATGGTGTGACACTCAGGTGTCACAGGATGGGTTATATAGCATAAATGTGCTGATGGTGTGACGCTCAGGTGTCACAAGATGGGTTATATAGCATAAATGTGCTGATGGTGTGACGCTCAGGTGTCACAGGATGGGTTATATAGCATAAATGTGCTGATGGTGTGACGCTCAGGTGTCACAAGATGGTTTATATAGCATAAATTTGCTGATGGTGTGACACTCAGGTGTCACAAGATGGGTTATATAGCATAAATGTGCTGATGGTGTGACACTCAGGTGTCACAAGATGGATTATATAGCATAAATGTGCTGATGGTGTGACACTCAGGTGTCACAGGATGGGTTATATAGCATAAATGTGCTGATGGTGTGACGCTCAGGTGTCACAAGATGGGTTATATAGCATAAATGTGCTGATGGTGTGACACTCAGGTGTCACAGGATGGGTTATATAGCATAAATGTGCTGATGGTGTGACGCTCAGGTGTCACAAGATGGTTTATATAGCATAAATGTGCTGATGGTGTGACACTCAGGTGTCACAAGATGGGTTATATAGCATAAATGTGCTGATGGTGTGACGCTCAGGTGTCACAAGATGGGTTATATAGCATAAATGTGCTGATGGTGTGACACTCAGGTGTCACAAAATGGGTTATATAGCATAAATGTGCTGATGGTGTGACGCTCAGGTGTCACATGATGGATTATATAGTATAAATGTGCTGATGGTGTGACGCTCAGGTGTCACAAGATGGGTTATATAGCATAAATGTGCTGATGGTGTGACGCTCAGGTGTCACAGGACGGATTATATAGCATAAATGTGCTGATGGTTTGACGCTCAGGTGTCACAGGATGGATTATATAGCATAAATGTGCCGATGGTGTGACACTCCGGTGTCACAAGATTGGTGACACTCTGGTGTCACAAGATGGTTATATAGCATAAATGTGCTGATGGTGTGACGCTCAGGTGTCACAGGATGGATTATATAGCATAAATGTGCTGATGGTGTGACGCTCAGGTGTCACAGGATGGATTATATAGCATAAATGTGCTGATGGTGTGACGCTCCGGTGTCACAAGATGGTTATATAGCATAAATGTGCTGATGGTGTGACGCTCCAGTGTCCCAAGATGGGTTATATAGCATAAATGTGCCGATGGCGTGACACTCAGGTGTCATAAGATGGTTATATAGCATAAATGTGCCGATGGTGTGACGCTCAGGTGTCACAAGATGGTTATATAGCATAAATGTGCCGATGGTGTGACGCTCGGGTGTCACAAGGTGGATTATATACTTTAGCAATAACGTGCTGATTGTTTGAAGATCAGGTGTCACCATTTTGACCTTTTAAATTAAAATGTGCCCTCGCGAATGAAAAATGTGCCCTCGCGAATGAAATATGTGCCCTTGCAAATGAAAAATGTGCCCTCGCGATTGAAAAATGTGCCCTTGCAAATGAAAAATGTGATCAGCACCCTGCCCTAAAAAATTTCTAGAGTGAACACTGGGTAGGCTACTATAGTTACACACAATTTGTCAGTAAAACGTGATATACTGTACAGGGTAGGCGTGTATAGTTACACAATGTGTCAGTAAGCCAGTGATATACAGGGTAGGTAGATGTTACACTGACGGTCAGAGAGCAGTGATTCACTCCTAACATTCCGTTTATAAATCGTTAATGGTATCATTCAGTGTTTAAGACCTAGATCGTTCGCCCACCAGGTGAAGCGATATCTTTATCAATATCTCGTTTGCTAACAATATTGCATAGAGGTGATTCAGTATATCCAATCAGCCTTCCGCAGCTATCTATCCTATGGCTTACAGGTAACTCCACTATTGAGCCCTTCTGTCTAGGCCACACACAGTAACCTATCACTGTTACCATAACAACACAGGTGTTCCGCCAATGCGCATTTCACTTTAATGGCTTTATCAGGGTCGCACATGACCAGTAGCGGTGCCCGAACAGACCTTCTGAGAGCACAGAGGCTGAAGCAGCACTGACAGACCCCTACCCAAACTTTAGTATGGTGCTTGGCAAGGCCTGATACACTTGACAGCATTAAGACATGTTATATTGGTATAAAAAACCCTGCCCCAATCTGCAAATCGCCTCCCACTTTGGTAATATATTTGCCCCTTTCAGGGTTGTAAATTGAGGCAGGTAGGAGATATGCTATTCTGCCCTTGCTTATACATACACATAGTCTAAAGGTGGCCATACACACGCAGATTTATCTTCAGATCTGGCTGCTTGAAACAAAAAAATGGTTATGGATGAGAGCAAATGACAGTTGACCATTTGCTTGGAAATGTTGGAAAACAGACAAACTGTCACTCATCCATAACCATGTTTTTGTTCCAACCAGCCAGATCTGAAGATAAATCTTACTAGTGTATGGGCACCACTTTATTTGTATACATATATTTGCCTGTGTGGCTACTGCTAATACCTGTGTGATGACATCACAATGGCCCTGGGATGACATAACAGTGATTCTATGATGTCACAATGCCTGGTGAGCCAGGACGGAACACTAGGAATCATTCTGTTGCCTGGTCCCGACTTGTGCAGTCAGAGCTTTTGAACGTGTCTGATTATTCAGCATTTTCAGTTCATATATTGTGTTTGGAGAGGAGCAAGGAGAGAGAGGAGAGAGAGGAGGAAGGAGGAGACAAACGGGAGCAGCCCTGCGCTGCGTCCCGTTCTATAGTGGCAAGGTAAGTGCGCTCTTATTTCTATTCATACTTTTTTGTTTGAGCAATTGGGGTTCTTCATGGATTTCTTAAGGGGCGAGGCTCACCTGAAAGTGGGCGTGTCATAGCATAGAAGGCGGTTATGTCCCAATTTAGTGGGTGTTTCAGGGGCTCTTTGCCCAAACCTGAGGGGTTATTTATTATTTATATCACTGCCGGTTCCCAATGACCCCCAACATTTTTGGCGTTCAATATGAGCTAAAATGGTTATTCGATTCCAGTGGGTTCGTGTCCCCCCCCCCCCCACACACACACAAACACTTTTTTATTTTGGTTTAAACCCTTTCTTTTTGTTGGTGGTTAAATGATCACAATTTGCATGTGACAATGGGCACCGATATTATGCCCACATTTCACTGCAAATGAGGTTGCTGATAAATGGGCTTTACATAATAAAGCCCTTTATTTCCCCCAATACTCCATTATGGTATTGTATTCGCTGATACCTGCATATCTGTGGTCAGTTGTGTAACACATATTTATACTGATCCTTCTAGCGGAGCATTGTGATTCCGGATTATAATCCTATGAATATGAAATTAATTGTGACAGGAGATCGGGGACCATATTCACCTTTTGCTTTTCATGGCGCCCAGAGAGGTCGCGTATAGTAGCGTAAAGGGCTCGCTTGGCTGCCTATTTCCGCTGCCTATCAAGCAGGTAAACTCCATCCCGCCAAAGGCACGCCCACCTCGCCACACAAATACCCGCACTATGCTGCAACACGTACGCTTACACATTCACCACCCGCATCGAATGATTTTTCCTCTGTTCGTTGTGTTTCCGTCCACTATGACTAGAAGGGATATTTGTGTATAGCTTATTTGTTATTTAATATTACTATTTTATCTTTAATTAAGGTGCGCAGTGAGTCAAACTTGCTACAAGAGGGGAAATGGCCCAATTGCCATCAGAGAGCCAAGCCAAACAAGAACCCCGGGAGAGGCAGATGCCCCCGGCACCGCGGGTAAGACAGGCCCCACCGCCTCCCCGCGAGAAAAAGGCACCACCGCCTCCCCGCGAGAGAAAGGCACCACCGCCTCCCCGCGAGAGAAAGGCCCCACCGCCTCCCTGCGAGAGAAAGGCCCCACCGCCTCCCTGCGAGAGAAAGGCCCCACCACCTCCCCGCGAGAGAAAGGCCCCACCGGCACCGAGGGAGAGACAGGCCCCACCGGCACCGAGGGAGAGACAGGCCCCACCGGCACCAAGGGAGAGACAGGCCCCATCGGCACCAATGGAGAGACAGGCCCCACCGGCACCAAGGGAGAGACAGACCCCACCGGCACCAAGGGAGAGACAGGCTTCCTTACCATTGAGGAATTCGCCCCCGTCAATATCCACGGTGTGGCAAGAGCCACCGTCACGATCAACGGAATGGTATACGCCCCCATCACCATCCATGGAGAGGCAAGAGCCCCCGTTCCAATCCACGGAGTGGCATGAGAACCCATTCTCAATGGACTGGTATTTTGAGATCCCGGAAACATCCACAGAGTGGCAAGAGTCTCAGGAAGCATCCACGGAGTGGCAAGAGTCCCAGGAAGCATCCACGGTGTGGCAAGAGTCCCAGGAAGCATCCATGGTGTGGCAAGAGTCCCAGGAAACCTACACGGAGTGGCAAGAGACCCAGGAAACATCTATGGAGTGGCCCCCCGTCACCACCGACAGAGTGGTATACGCCCCCGTCACCATCCACGGAGTGGTATGCACCCCCGCCGCCATCCACGGAGTGGCATGCGCCCCCGTCACCATTTACGGAGTGGCAAGCGTCCCTGTCACTGGAGTGGCATGCACCCCCTACACCATCCAAGGAGTGGTATGCACCCCTGTCACCATCACGAAGTGGCATGCACTCCCAATGTAGAGGTGTCCCACTACATTTCAACTTCTGTTAAATATGGAATATTGCACATAACAACCAATCAGACTGTATCTATTATCTCCTATACGATACTAAATAAATGAGTAGTCTAGATAATAGACAATTTATTTATTTAGTATTGTCTAGGAGATACTAGATAGAATCTGATTGGTTGTTATGGGCAACATCCCATCTTCAACAGAATTCCCATCTTATACCCCATCATGTGTTATTTCCAACAACAATTTAGGTAATAAAATGAGTGGTGAATAATACTGTATCTCTGTGGTTATTTCCTCATTTGGAGCGTCTCCATGCTGGGTGAATGCTTGGCGGCTACAGTGTCAGAATATGTCAAATAAAACATGTGTACATTTACTTTTTTAAATATGTCTACACACATCTCAGAGGGTTCCTTGGTCTATGAGAAGACCTAGCCATTACCCGATAATTCTGTCTGCACACATCTCAGAGGGCTCCTTGGTCTATGAGAAGGACCTAGCCATTACCCATCATTCTCCTGTCTACACACATCTCAGAGGGTTCCTTGGTCTATGAGGAGACATAGCCATTACCCATGATTCTTCTATCTACATACATCTCAGAGGGTTCCTTGGTTCCTTTCTCCTATCTACAGACATCTCAAAGGGTTTCTTGATCTATGAGGAGACATAGCCATTACCCCATCATTCTCCTGTCTACACACAACTCAGATGGGTTCCTTGGTCTATGAGGAGATGCAGCCATTACCTCATCATTATTGTGTCTACATACAGGACATCTCAGGACATCTCAGAGGGTTCCCTGGTCTAGGAGGAGATCCTTTGGTCTAGGAGGAGACCCCATCATTCTCCTGTTTACACACATCTCAGAGGGTTCCTTGCTTTGGTCCTTGCAGTATTTAAAACAGCCATTAAAATCCTGTAATTTCAGTAATGTTACAAATGCCTGGGGAGTTCATACAGTAGGTTGCGGCACATTCAAAATGTTACCTCAGGAAACAAAATGGCCACTTCACAAAGCGCTGCAGTGAGGCCCCTTGTTCACAGTGACTGATATTTTGCATCTTCCTAACAAGTTTGTGCTAAAATAATACACACAATGCAATATTAGCATTGCTGTCTGTCAAAAAGTGTATTAGTAGGTCGACGATAACTAGGTCAACGGTCATTAGGTCAACCACTATTGGTCGACAGTAAAAAGGTCTACATGCACTATGGTTGACATGGACTAAAGTTTGAGACAAGCAAAAGGTCGACATGACTTTTTAAGATTTTTAGTGCCTAGGTCAACAACAGTCCCTCAATTAGTGTACCAAGTACCCTCGTATGGTGCCTCCCTCGCCATACTTTACCATTACCAATTGTAGGCCACGTGGATAATAAATTATAACAAGTTATCCAAGTGAAAAAGGTTGGAAAGAGATAAAAACAGCCAACCAGCTTCTAACTGCCATGTTACGGCCTGTGTTTCAAAAATGTCAGCTAAGAGCTGATTGGTTGGTACCTTAGCTCTCTCCAATCTTTGATAAATATCCTCCTTACAGACACAGCAGGCTTCTTCCGAACACTTCAAGTCCAGCGCTTATTTGGTGCAGACAAGGAAATGGGTAATTATGTCCTGACAATACAGTGTACAGCATCCAAAAAGGCCGACAAGCCTTGATGAACAGCACACGTGGCACACTTATCTCTCTCCTTATGTACACACCACTGGAGAGTGGTATAGTCAGATGATTATCGATTTTGGCCACACTTTATTTCATACAAACGGAGAAGAGGAGACGCCCAATCTACATGTGGTAGGGAATATGGATTGTACGCTCCACTGGGGTAGGGACTGATGTGAATGTTCAAATATTCTCTGTAAAGTGCAGCGGATTCTGTGTGCGCTATATAAGAAACTGCTAATAAATAAATTAATAATATAGGGATGTATGGTATTTTCTCCCCACTCTGGCAGGCATCTTCGGTAATGGGTACCCATATATAACAAGAATCCCTTTCAATACTGCGGTCATCTCTACTGTATAAACCAGTTTGAGGCGGAGAAGAGGAGACTAATATACCTTCATAGGGATGTATTATCTATTGATAGCGCTGATGAACGAGACACAATTTCATATGGTCTTGCATATGATCTTTTTCTTTCATGTGTTTATATGGTGTGGGGACACCATCCCTGTGTCTTCATCCACCAAGATGCATTCTAAGCGCGATTTGAACACCTTTATATTACTTTCATACTATAGAGTAGGCTACTGTAGTTACACACAATGTGTCAGTAAGCCAGTGCTATTACAGGGTGAGCTGCTAAACTTACACACAATATGTCAGTAAGTCAGTGCTATACAGGGTAGGCTGCTATAGCTATACACAATATGTCAGTAAGACGTGCTATACAGGGTAGGCTGCTATAGATACATGTAATGCGTCAGTAAGCCAGTGCTATTACAGGGTAGGCTACTATAGTTACACACAATGTGTCAGTAAGCCAGTGCTATACAGGGTAGGCTACTATAGTTGCACACAATGCGTCAGTAAGTAAGTGCTATACAGGGTGAACTGCTATAGATACACACAATGTGTCCGTAAGCCAGTGCTCTACAGGGTAGGGTACTATAGTTACACACACAATGTGTCAGTAAGCCAGTGCTATACAGGGTAGGCTACTATAGTTACACACAATGCGTCAGTAAGCCAGTGCTATACAGGGTGAACTGTTATAGATACACACAATGTGTCAGTAAGCCAGTGCTATACAGGGTAGGGTACTATAGTTACACACACAATGTGTCGGTAAGCCAGTGCTATACAGAGTAGGTTAATATAGCTATACACAATGCTTCTGTAAGCTAGTGTTATACAGGTTGGTCGTCTATATATATATTTTTGGGGCCTAGGGGTGCCGTGGAAAAATTCTGATACTTTAGGGCAGGCATTCCCAACCACGGTCCTCAAGGCACGCCAACAGTGCAGGTTTTAGTGATATCCAGGCAGGGCCGGTGCTAGGGTGTTTGGCGCCCTCCTGCAAACTTTACATTTGCGCCCCCTCATACTTTACAAAGAGACAGCGCACACCGAAAAAAGATGTGTGGTCTCACAAGGAAGGGGCATGGGCACACAATAGTACTCCCAGTTCAAATCATGACACAGTAGCACAATCTTATTCTCATTACACAGCACCAGAGCTGTAACTGTGACAGAAAAGGAATTGTGACCCCACCCCACTACCACCACTATAGAGAGAACAGGGAGAGTGCGCGCCGAAGGCGCGCGCAAAAAAATGTAGGGGCATGGCCACATAACAGTACCAATAACACCGTTGTTACACATTATGCCACATGCCATAATGGCCATTCCTCATTATGCTTCACAGTAATGTAAATTACAAGATATGCCACACATCGTGATGCACCTTACACATTATGCTATGCATAATGCCCCAAGTACTTCTGCTTATACACATAATGCCACGAGTAGTGCCCCTTAAACAATGCCCCAGTACTGCTGTGTAATCAAGTCCAGTCTAGCCCTGAGACCAGCAGAGCCTACATAGGCATGGAATTCATTTTCAAATATGGCGCCAGCTCATGAGCCAATTGGAGCTCTCGGTCCGACAGCCAATCAATAACTGCAGCTGTCGGACCACAAGCTCTGATAGTAGTAGCATTGCTTATACATAATGCCAAATGTATCCTACAGTAGTAGCATTGCTTATACATAAAGCTCACTGTTGCCCTCATTAGAAGCGCTGATTATATGTAACGCCCACACCAGCTGCCGACAGAAGTAGCACCGTGTAACGCCCACACCGGTTGCCAACAATAGTAGCACCGTGTAACACTCACACCAGTTGCCGACAGTAGTTGCACCGTGTAACGCCAGTACCAGTTGCCAACAGTAATAGCACCATGTAAAGCCGACACCAGCTGCCGACAGAAGTGGCACCGTGTAACGCCCACACCAGCTGCCGACAGAAGTAGCACCGTGTAACGCCCACACCAGCTGCCGACAGAAGTAGCACCGTGTAACGCCCACACCAGTTTCGGACAGTAGTAGCACCGTGTAACGCCCACACCAATTGCTGACAGAAGTAGCACCATGTAACACCCACACCAGCTGCGGACAGAAGTAGCACCGTGTAACGCCCACACCAGTTGCCGACTGTAGTAGCACTGTGTAACGTCCACACCAGTTGCCGACAGTAGTAGTACCATGTAATGCCCACACCAATTGCCGACAGTAGTAGCACCGTTTAACGCCCACACCAGTTGCAGACAGTAGTAGCACCGTGTAACACCCACACCAATTGCTGACAGTAGTAGCACCGTGTAATGCCCACACCAATTGCTGACAGTAGTAGCACCGTGTAACGCCCACACCAATTGCTGACAGAAGTAGCACCATGTAACGCCCACACCAGCTGCGGACAGAAGTAGCACCGTGTAACGCCCACACCAGTTGCCGACTGTAGTAGCACCGTGTAACGTCCACACCAGTTGCCGACAGTAGTAGTACCATGTAATGCCCACACCAATTGCCGACAGTAGTAGCACCGTTTAACGCCCACACCAGTTGCAGACAGTAGTAGCACCGTGTAACACCCACACCAATTGCTGACAGTAGTAGCACCGTGTAATGCCCACACCAATTGCTGACAGTAGTAGCACCGTGTAACACCCACACCAATTGCTGACAGTAGTAGCACCGTGTAATGCCCACACCAATTGCTGACAGTAGAAGCACCGTGTAATGCCCACACCAATTGCTGACAGTAGTAGCACCGTGTAATGCCCACACCAATTGCTGACAGTAGTAGCACCATGTAACAGTTGCTGACGAGAAGTATCTGGGTGGGAGCTGATGCTGCTACTTGTCAGCATTCTGGAAGGTAGCAGGGGTACCACTTTCTGTAGAGCACAAAAGTTTTTTTTATGAGTGCAGGGACACATATTATAATACATCCAGAACTGCTGTGCTATCTGACTGGACAATATATATATATATATATATATATATATATATATATATATATATATATATATATATATATATATATATATATATATATATAGTTGGGGGGGGGGGAGCACCAAAATTATATGGTCTGTGGTTATTACCTTATTCCTGGCACTCAGCAGCACCTCCAGTCTCCATTAATAGGAGTGGCTTCCTGGCACCAGCTTTCTCCTGGCTGACCATGACGCTGACAGCAGCCAGCGATGGCTGACACAGTGGTACAGGGCTCAGGGCTCCGCTGTGCTGCCTGCGTGGCGCGCTGATCCTGCTGCCGGCGCCGAGGCTGTCATATATATTGACAGGTGCACTGTCGACTGCGGCACCCGGCAGCAGCAGCGCTGTTAAAGGGAGCTGGCGGGGGCGGGCAGTACTCGGAGCGCCTCTCAGAGCCTGCTGCCGGCGCCAAGGCTGTCATATATTTTGACAGGTGCGTGCACTGCCGACTGCGGCACCCGGCAGCAGCAGCGCTGTTAGAGGAGGCTGGCGGGCAGGACTCGTCGGAGCGCCTCTCAGGGCCGGCGCCTACCTGCATTGCAGGCTGCGCTGAGCGGGTAGCGCCGGCCCTGTATCCAGGCTTCAGTACAGATGGTTTAATCAGAATCCCTCAGATACTAATTAAGTCACCTGTGCTCAAGTCTGGATATCTACAAAACCTGCACTGTTGGTGAGCCTTGAGGACCGTGGTTGGCAATGCCTTGATTAAAAAAGATTGAGAACCCCTGGAGTAGGCTGATATAGTTACACACAATGCTTCAGTAAGCTAGTGCAATACAGAGTAGGATACTATAGTTACACATAATGCGTCGGTAAGCCAGTGCTATACAGGGTGAGCTGCTATAGATACACACTGTGTCAGTAAGCCAGGGCTATACAGGGTGAGCTGCTATAGATACACACACTGTGTCAGTAAGCCAGGGCTATACAGGGTGAGCTGCTATAGATACACACACTGGGCGGAATGTACTAAAGGGAAAATGCGGTAAAACCCCTGTTTTACCGCATTTTCCTATGTACCATTACCCGGCCGCACGGATTTCGCCGGGCAGGGTAGCTACATATAGCAGCCTATGGGCTTCTTTTCGCCACCCGCCGCCTCGTCGCAACCCCGCCACCTCGCCGACCCCCCCTTTCCCCCTCCCTTGGGCCTACCCTTCTTGCAGGTCCTCCTGGACCCCGGAAGGTAAGCCCTTCCTCCCCCTATCAACGCAGCCGGACGTCCTTCCGGCTGCAGGGGGAGGAGGAGGCGCCGGGGACAGCCTGCTTAGCTTTCCCCAGCGTGTAGGCATCAGGAGGCGGCAGGCAGGAGACGGAGACCCCCCGCAGGCCACAGTACAGGTATCACGGGGGGTCTCCGTCACCGCATCGCGATGCCAGCCGCATATGTTAGTACATATGCTCTGGCATCGCGGCGGACAGCGGCGAAGGGCGGCGATGTATATTAATACATCCCCCCACTGTGTCAGTAAGCCAGTTGCTATACAGGGTGAGCTGCTATTGTTACACACAATGCGTCAGTAAGCCAATGCTATACAGGGTAGGCTACTATAATTAAATGCAATGTGTCAGTAAGCCAGTGCTATACAGAGTAGACTACTATAGTTACACACAAGGTGTCAGTAAACTAGTGCTATACAGGGTAGGCTATTATAATTAAACACAATGTGTCAGTAAGTCAGTGCTATTACAGGGTGAGCTGCTAAATTTACATTAAATGTGTCAGTAAACCAGTGCTATACAGAGTAGGCTACTATGGTTACACACAATGCGTCAGCAAGCCAGTGCTATACAGGGTGAACTGCCATACTGTTACTCACAAAGAGTCAGTAAGCCAGTGCCATACAGATAGGCTGCCATAGATACACACGATGTGTCAGTAAGCCAGTTCTATACAGGGTAGGCTGCTATAGATACACACTATGTGTCAGTAAGACGTGCTATACAGGGTAGGCTGCTATAGATACATGTAATGTGTCAGCAAGTCAGTGCTATACAGGGTAGTAGTGTTCCCGCTAGGCTTATTTCACGGGGCGCTGCGCCCTGCCCCTTTTATAGCTGCCGATTTCCGCCCTGCCTGCAGCAGCAGGGGGGGGGGGGGGGGACAGTGAGCACCAGGAGATCACAGGGCAGAGGCTGCTCTGTGCGTGACAGTGCGTCCACTTGAAGGCACCGGCCCAGAAGCCTGCTGGTAGTGACACCTGCTGGCTGGAGGCAGTGCTTGGCCCCCGGGGCCAGTGATGGACAGCTGGGCACCCTGGGATATGCAGCCCTCCCGCTCCCCCGCCGCCGCGCACTTGTTGATGCGCCCGAGTGCAGCGTGTAGGGGGGTCCCGGCTCATCTGCCCCCTCTCTGCAGGCCACATGGACTCCTCAGCGCTGCCTCTGGGGGACTTTATAGGGGATATAACCCGCTCCGGAGAGTTACCCCTGCCAGAGGGCTGGGAGCAGGCCAGGGATGTGGACAGCAAACTTGATTATATTGATCACAGATAAGTGTCAAAGGTCTGTTTCATATGTGCAAGTTTATTTACATGTGCAATGCTAATAACCACCATTGTTGGCCATATAATATTGTCCAGTATACATAGGGAAGTTGCAGGAACCCAACTTTAACGTTTCATTTCCGGACGCATTGTTTGCATTATATTGATCCACTCACATTTTCTGTAATCACAGTATGCATATTGCCAATCAAAATATTGTCCATAATAAATACAGGATGTGGCCAGGGGGTCTCAGGTGGTCAGAAGTAATGTACTCAAAGCCCAGCAGTATTCATAAATTTATCAGGTTTACATGGCTAAACTCAAGGAATTTGTGCTTGAAACAGGCAATACTTAATGGGTGCCAACAACACTATTGCCCATTCTCCATCACTGACATTATGATGTCAAAGTATGACCGATGTCACAGACCCATACTATTCATTCGCAGTACGAGTGCAGTGCACATGCAAATTGATGGTGTGACGCTCAGGTGTCACAAGATGGTTATATAGCATAAATGTGCCGATGGTGTGATGCTCAGGTGTCACAGGATGGATTATATACAGTAGAATAAATGTGCTGTTGGTGTGACGCTCAGGTGTCACAAGATGGGTTATATAGCATAAATGTGCTGATGGTGTGACACTCAGGTGTCACAGGATGGGTTATATAGCATAAATGTGCTGATGGTGTGACACTCAGGTGTCACAAGATGGTTATATAGCATATAAATGTGCTGATGGTGTGACACTCAGGTGTCACAAGATGGTTATATAGCATAAATGTGCTAAAGGTGTGACACTCAGGTGTCACAGGATGGGTTATATAGCATAAATGTGCTGATGGTGTGACGCTCATGTGTCACAAGATGGTTATATAGCATAAATGGGCTGATGGTGTGACACTCAGGTGTCACAGGATGGGTTATATAGCATAAATGTGCTGATGGTGTGACGCTCAGGTGTCACAAGATGGGTTATATAGCATAAATGTGCTGATGGTGTGACGCTCAGGTGTCACAGGATGGGTTATATAGCATAAATGTGCTGATGGTGTGACGCTCAGGTGTCACAAGATGGTTTATATAGCATAAATTTGCTGATGGTGTGACACTCAGGTGTCACAAGATGGGTTATATAGCATAAATGTGCTGATGGTGTGACACTCAGGTGTCACAAGATGGATTATATAGCATAAATGTGCTGATGGTGTGGCACTCAGGTGTCACAGGATGGGTTAATAGCATAAATGTGCTGATGGTGTGACGCTCAGGTGTCACAAGATGGGTTATATAGCATAAATGTGCTGATGGTGTGACACTCAGGTGTCACAGGATGGGTTATATAGCATAAATGTGCTGATGGTGTGACGCTCAGGTGTCACAAGATGGTTTATATAGCATAAATGTGCTGATGGTGTGACACTCAGGTGTCACAAGATGGGTTATATAGCATAAATGTGCTGATGGTGTGACACTCAGGTGTCACAAGATGGATTATATAGCATAAATGTGCTGATGGTGTGACGCTCAGGTGTCACAAGATGGGTTATATAGCATAAATGTGCTGATGGTGTGACGCTCAGGTGTCACAAGATGGGTTATATAGCATAAATGTGCTGATGGTGTGACGCTCAGGTGTCACATGATGGATTATATAGTATAAATGTGCTGATGGTGTGACGCTCAGGTGTCACAAGATGGGTTATATAGCATAAATGTGCTGATGGTGTGACGCTCAGGTGTCACAGGACGGATTATATAGCATAAATGTGCTGATGGTGTGACGCTCAGGTGTCACAGGATGGATTATATAGCATAAATGTGCCGATGGTGTGACACTCCGGTGTCACAAGATTGGTGACACTCTGGTGTCACAAGATGGTTATATAGCATAAATGTGCTGATGGTGTGACGCTCAGGTGTCACAGGATGGATTATATAGCATAAATGTGCTGATGGTGTGACGCTCAGGTGTCACAGGATGGATTATATAGCATAAATGTGCTGATGGTGTGACGCTCCGGTGTCACAAGATGGTTATATAGCATAAATGTGCTGATGGTGTGACGCTCCAGTGTCACAAGATGGGTTATATAGCATAAATGTGCCGATGGTGTGACACTCAGGTGTCATAAGATGGTTATATAGCATAAATGTGCCGATGGTGTGACGCTCAGGTGTCACAAGATGGTTATATAGCATAAATGTGCCGATGGTGTGACGCTCGGGTGTCACAAGGTGGATTATATACTTTAGCAATAACGTGCTGATTGTTTGAAGATCAGGTGTCACCATTTTGACCTTTTAAATTAAAATGTGCCCTCGCGAATGAAAAATGTGCCCTCGCGAATGAAAAATGTGCCCTTGCAAATGAAAAATGTGCCCTCGCGATTGAAAAATGTGCCCTTGCAAATGAAAAATGTGATCAGCACCCTGCCCTAAAAAATTTCTAGAGTGAACACTGGGTAGGCTACTATAGTTACACACAATTTGTCAGTAAAACGTGATATACTGTACAGGGTAGGCGTGTATAGTTACACAATGTGTCAGTAAGCCAGTGATATACAGGGTAGGTAGATGTTACACTGACGGTCAGAGAGCAGTGATTCACTCCTAACATTCCGTTTATAAATCGTTAATGGTATCATTCAGTGTTTAAGACCTAGATCGTTCGCCCACCAGGTGAAGCGATATCTTTATCAATATCTCGTTTGCTAACAATATTGCATAGAGGTGATTCAGTATATCCAATCAGCCTTCCGCAGCTATCTATCCTATGGCTTACAGGTAACTCCACTATTGAGCCCTTCTGTCTAGGCCACACACAGTAACCTATCACTGTTACCATAACAACACAGGTGTTCCGCCAATGCGCATTTCACTTTAATGGCTTTATCAGGGTCGCACATGACCAGTAGCGGTGCCCGAACAGACCTTCTGAGAGCACAGAGGCTGAAGCAGCACTGACAGACCCCTACCCAAACTTTAGTATGGTACTTGGCAAGGCCTGATACACTTGACAGCATTAAGACATGTTATATTGGTATAAAAAACCCTGCCCCAATCTGCAAATCGCCTCCCACTTTGGTAATATATTTGCCCCTTTCAGGGTTGTAAATTGAGGCAGGTAGGAGATATGCTATTCTGCCCTTGCTTATACATACACATAGTCTAAAGGTGGCCATACACACGCAGATTTATCTTCAGATCTGGCTGCTTGAAACAAAAAAATGGTTATGGATGAGAGCAAATGACAGTTGACCATTTGCTTGGAAATGTTGGAAAACAGACAAACTGTCACTCATCCATAACCATGTTTTTGTTCCAACCAGCCAGATCTGAAGATAAATCTTACTAGTGTATGGGCACCACTTTATTTGTATACATATATTTGCCTGTGTGGCTACTGCTAATACCTGTGTGATGACATCACAATGGCCCTGGGATGACATAACAGTGATTCTATGATGTCACAATGCCTGGTGAGCCAGGACGGAACACTAGGAATCATTCTGTTGCCTGGTCCCGACTTGTGCAGTCAGAGCTTTTGAACGTGTCTGATTATTCAGCATTTTCAGTTCATATATTGTGTTTGGAGAGGAGCAAGGAGAGAGAGGAGAGAGAGGAGGAAGGAGGAGACAAACGGGAGCAGCCCTGCGCTGCGTCCCGTTCTATAGTGGCAAGGTAAGTGCGCTCTTATTTCTATTCATACTTTTTTGTTTGAGCAATTGGGGTTCTTCATGGATTTCTTAAGGGGCGAGGCTCACCTGAAAGTGGGCGTGTCATAGCATAGAAGGCGGTTATGTCCCAATTTAGTGGGTGTTTCAGGGGCTCTTTGCCCAAACCTGAGGGGTTATTTATTATTTATATCACTGCCGGTTCCCAATGACCCCCAACATTTTTGGCGTTCAATATGAGCTAAAATGGTTATTCGATTCCAGTGGGTTCGTGTCCCCCCCCCCCCCCCACACACACACACAAACACTTTTTTATTTTGGTTTAAACCCTTTCTTTTTGTTGGTGGTTAAATGATCACAATTTGCATGTGACAATGGGCACCGATATTATGCCCACATTTCACTGCAAATGAGGTTGCTGATAAATGGGCTTTACATAATAAAGCCCTTTATTTCCCCCAATACTCCATTATGGTATTGTATTCGCTGATACCTGCATATCTGTGGTCAGTTGTGTAACACATATTTATACTGATCCTACTAGCGGAGCATTGTGATTCCGGATTATAATCCTATGAATATGAAATTAATTGTGACAGGAGATCGGGGACCATATTCACCTTTTGCTTTTCATGGCGCCCAGAGAGGTCGCGTATAGTAGCGTAAAGGGCTCGCTTGGCTGCCTATTTCCGCTGCCTATCAAGCAGGTAAACTCCATCCCGCCAAAGGCACGCCCACCCCGCCACACAAATACCCGCACTATGCTGCAACACGTACGCTTACACATTCACCACCCGCATCGAATGATTTTTCCTCTGTTCGTTGTGTTTCCGTCCACTATGACTAGAAGGGATATTTGTGTATAGCTTATTTGTTATTTAATATTACTATTTTATCTTTAATTAAGGTGCGCAGTGAGTCAAACTTGCTACAAGAGGGGAAATGGCCCAATTGCCATCAGAGAGCCAAGCCAAACAAGAACCCCGGGAGAGGCAGATGCCCCCGGCACCGCGGGTAAGACAGGCCCCACCGCCTCCCCGCGAGAAAAAGGCACCACCGCCTCCCCGCGAGAGAAAGGCACCACCGCCTCCCCGCGAGAGAAAGGCCCCACCGCCTCCCTGTGAGAGAAAGGCCCCACCGCCTCCCTGCGAGAGAAAGGCCCCACCACCTCCCCGCGAGAGAAAGGCCCCACCGGCACCGAGGGAGAGACAGGCCCCACCGGCACAGAGGGAGAGACAGGCCCCACCGGCACCAAGGGAGAGACAGGCCCCATCGGCACCAATGGAGAGACAGGCCCCACCGGCACCAAGGGAGAGACAGACCCCACCGGCACCAAGGGAGAGACAGGCTTCCTTACCATTGAGGAATTCGCCCCCGTCAATATCCACGGTGTGGCAAGAGCCACCGTCACGATCAACGGAATGGTATACGCCCCCATCACCATCCATGGAGAGGCAAGAGCCCCCGTTCCAATCCACGGAGTGGCATGAGAACCCATTCTCAATGGACTGGTATTTTGAGATCCCGGAAACATCCACAGAGTGGCAAGAGTCTCAGGAAGCATCCACGGAGTGGCAAGAGTCCCAGGAAGCATCCACGGTGTGGCAAGAGTCCCAGGAAGCATCCATGGTGTGGCAAGAGTCCCAGGAAACCTACACGGAGTGGCAAGAGACCCAGGAAACATCTATGGAGTGGCCCCCCGTCACCACCGACAGAGTGGTATACGCCCCCGTCACCATCCACGGAGTGGTATGCACCCCCGCCGCCATCCACGGAGTGGCATGCGCCCCCGTCACCATTTACGGAGTGGCAAGCGTCCCTGTCACTGGAGTGGCATGCACCCCCTACACCATCCAAGGAGTGGTATGCACCCCTGTCACCATCACGAAGTGGCATGCACTCCCAATGTAGAGGTGTCCCACTACATTTCAACTTCTGTTAAATATGGAATATTGCACATAACAACCAATCAGACTGTATCTATTATCTCCTATACGATACTAAATAAATGAGTAGTCTAGATAATAGACAATTTATTTATTTAGTATTGTCTAGGAGATACTAGATAGAATCTGATTGGTTGTTATGGGCAACATCCCATCTTCAACAGAATTCCCATCTTATACCCCATCATGTGTTATTTCCAACAACAATTTGGGTAATAAAATGAGTGGTGAATAATACTGTATCTCTGTGGTTATTTCCTCATTTGGAGCGTCTCCATGCTGGGTGAATGCTTGGCGGCTACAGTGTCAGAATATGTCAAATAAAACATGTGTACATTTACTTTTTTAAATATGTCTACACACATCTCAGAGGGTTCCTTGGTCTATGAGAAGACCTAGCCATTACCCGATAATTCTGTCTGCACACATCTCAGAGGGCTCCTTGGTCTATGAGAAGGACCTAGCCATTACCCATCATTCTCCTGTCTACACACATCTCAGAGGGTTCCTTGGTCTATGAGGAGACATAGCCATTACCCATGATTCTTCTATCTACATACATCTCAGAGGGTTCCTTGGTTCCTTTCTCCTATCTACAGACATCTCAAAGGGTTTCTTGATCTATGAGGAGACATAGCCATTACCCCATCATTCTCCTGTCTACACACAACTCAGATGGGTTCCTTGGTCTATGAGGAGATGCAGCCATTACCTCATCATTATTGTGTCTACATACAGGACATCTCAGAGGGTTCCCTGGTCTAGGAGGAGATCCCTTGGTCTAGGAGGAGACCCCATCATTCTCCTGTTTACACACATCTCAGAGGGTTCCTTGCTTTGGTCCTTGCAGTATTTAAAACAGCCATTAAAATCCTGTAATTTCAGTAATGTTACAAATGCCTGGGGAGTTCATACAGTAGGTTGCGGCACATTCAAAATGTTACCTCAGGAAACAAAATGGCCACTTCACAAAGCGCTGCAGTGAGGCCCCTTGTTCACAGTGACTGATATTTTGCATCTTCCTAACAAGTTTGTGCTAAAATAATACACACAATGCAATATTAGCATTGCTGTCTGTCAAAAAGTGTATTAGTAGGTCGACGATAACTAGGTCAACGGTCATTAGGTCAACCACTATTGGTCGACAGTAAAAAGGTCTACATGCACTATGGTTGACATGGACTAAAGTTTGAGACAAGCAAAAGGTCGACATGACTTTTTAAGATTTTTAGTGCCTAGGTCAACAACAGTCCCTCAATTAGTGTACCAAGTACCCTCGTATGGTGCCTCCCTCGCCATACTTTACCATTACCAATTGTAGGCCACGTGGATAATAAATTATAACAAGTTATCCAAGTGAAAAAGGTTGGAAAGAGATAAAAACAGCCAACCAGCTTCTAACTGCCATGTTACGGCCTGTGTTTCAAAAATGTCAGCTAAGAGCTGATTGGTTGGTACCTTAGCTCTCTCCAATCTTTGATAAATATCCTCCTTACAGACACAGCAGGCTTCTTCCGAACACTTCAAGTCCAGCGCTTATTTGGTGCAGACAAGGAAATGGGTAATTATGTCCTGACAATACAGTGTACAGCATCCAAAAAGGCCGACAAGCCTTGATGAACAGCACACGTGGCACACTTATCTCTCTCCTTATGTACACACCACTGGAGAGTGGTATAGTCAGATGATTATCGATTTTGGCCACACTTTATTTCATACAAACGGAGAAGAGGAGACGCCCAATCTACATGTGGTAGGGAATATGGATTGTACGCTCCACTGGGGTAGGGACTGATGTGAATGTTCAAATATTCTATGTAAAGTGCAGCGGAATCTGTGTGCGCTGCATAATAATATAGGGATGTATGGTATTTTCTCCCCACTCTGGCAGGCATCTTCGGTAATGGGTATCCATATATAACAAGAATCCCTTTCAATACTGCGGTCATCTCTACTGTATAAACCAGTTTGAGGCGGAGAAGAGGAGACTAATATACCTTCATAGGGATGTATTATCTATTGATAGCGCTGATGAACGAGACACAATTTCATATGGTCTTGCATATGATCTTTTTCTTTCATGTGTTTATATGGTGTGGGGACACCATCCCTGTGTCTTCATCCATCAAGATGCATTCTAAGCGCGATTTGAACACCTTTATATTACTTTCATACTATAGAGTAGGCTACTGTAGTTACACACAATGTGTCAGTAAGCCAGTGCTATTACAGGGTGAGCTGCTAAACTTACACACAATATGTCAGTAAGTCAGTGCTATACAGGGTAGGCTGCTATAGCTATACACAATATGTTAGTAAGACGTGCTATACAGGGTAGGCTGCTATAGATACATGTAATGTGTCAGTAAGCCAGTGCTATTACAGGGTAGGCTACTATAGTTACACACAATGTGTCAGTAAGCCAGTGCTATACAGGGTAGGCTACTATAGTTGCACACAATGCGTCAGTAAGTAAGTGCTATACAGGGTGAACTGCTATAGATACACACAATGTGTCCGTAAGCCAGTGCTCTACAGGGTAGGGTACTATAGTTACACACACAATGTGTCAGTAAGCCAGTGCTATACAAAGTAGGCTACTATAGTTACACACAATGTCAGTAAGCCAGTGCTATACAGGGTAGGCTACTATAGTTACACACAATGCGTCAGTAAGCCAGTGCTATACAGGGTGAACTGTTATAGATACACACAATGTGTCAGTAAGCCAGTGCTATACAGGGTAGGGTACTATAGTTACACACACAATGTGTCGGTAAGCCAGTGCTATACAGAGTAGGTTAATATAGCTATACACAATGCTTCTGTAAGCTAGTGTTATACAGGTTGGTCGTCTATATATATATTTTTGGGGCCTAGGGGTGCCGTGGAAAAATTCTGATACTTTAGGGCAGGCATTCCCAACCACGGTCCTCAAGGCACGCCAACAGTGCAGGTTTTAGTGATATCCAGGCTTCAGTACAGATGGTTTAATCAGAATCCCTCAGATACTAATTAAGTCACCTGTGCTCAAGTCTGGATATCTACAAAACCTGCACTGTTGGTGAGCCTTGAGGACCGTGGTTGGCAATGCCTTGATTAAAAAAGATTGAGAACCCCTGGAGTAGGCTGATATAGTTACACACAATGCTTCAGTAAGCTAGTGCAATACAGAGTAGGATACTATAGTTACACATAATGCGTCGGTAAGCCAGTGCTATACAGGGTGAGCTGCTATAGATACACACTGTGTCAGTAAGCCAGGGCTATACAGGGTGAGCTGCTATAGATACACACACTGTGTCAGTAAGCCAGGGCTATACAGGGTGAGCTGCTATAGATACACACACTGGGCGGAATGTACTAAAGGGAAAATGCGGTAAAACCCCTGTTTTACTGCATTTTCCTATGTACCATTACCCGGCCGCACGGATTTCGCCGGGCAGGGTAGCTACATATAGCAGCCTATGGGCTTCTTTTCGCCACCCGCCGCCTCGTCGCAACCCCGCCACCTCGCCGACCCCCCCTTTCCCCCTCCCTTGGGCCTACCCTTCTTGCAGGTCCTCCTGGACCCCGGAAGGTAAGCCCTTCCTCCCCCTATCAACGCAGCCGGACGTCCTTCCGGCTGCAGGGGGAGGAGGAGGCGCCGGGGACAGCCTGCTTAGCTTTCCCCAGCGTGTAGGCATCAGGAGGCGGCAGGCAGGAGACGGAGACCCCCCGCAGGCCACAGTACAGTACATATGCGCTGGCATCGCGGCGGACAGCGGCGAAGGGCGGCGATGTATATTAATACATCCCCCCACTGTGTCAGTAAGCCAGTTGCTATACAGGGTGAGCTGCTATAGTTACACACAATGCGTCAGTAAGCCAATGCTATACAGGGTAGGCTACTATAATTAAATGCAATGTGTCAGTAAGCCAGTGCTATACAGAGTAGACTACTATAGTTACACACAAGGTGTCAGTAAACTAGTGCTATACAGGGTAGACTATTATAATTAAACACAATGTGTCAGTAAGTCAGTGCTATTACAGGGTGAGCTGCTAAATTTACATTAAATGTGTCAGTAAACCAGTGCTATACAGAGTAGGCTACTATGGTTACACACAATGCGTCAGCAAGCCAGTGCTATACAGGATGAACTGCCATACTGTTACTCACAAAGAGTCAGTAAGCCAGTGCCATACAGATAGGCTGCCATAGATACACACGATGTGTCAGTAAGCCAGTTCTATACAGGGTAGGCTGCTATAGATACACACTATGTGTCAGTAAGACGTGCTATACAGGGTAGGCTGCTATAGATACATGTAATGTGTCAGCAAGTCAGTGCTATACAGGGTAGTAGTGTTCCCGCTAGGCTTATTTCACGGGGCGCTGCGCCCTGCCCCTTTTATAGCTGCCGATTTCCGCCCTGCCTGCAGCAGCAGGGGGGGGGGGGGGGACAGTGAGCACCAGGAGATCACAGGGCAGAGGCTGCTCTGTGCGTGACAGTGCGTCCACTTGAAGGCACCGGCCCAGAAGCCTGCTGGTAGTGACACCTGCTGGCTGGATGCAGTGCTTGGCCCCCGGGGCCAGTGATGGACAGCTGGGCACCCTGGGATATGCAGCCCTCCCGCTCCCCCGCCGCCGCGCACTTGTTGATGCGCCCGAGTGCAGCGTGTAGGGGGGTCCCGGCTCATCTGCCCCCTCTCTGCAGGCCACATGGACTCCTCAGCGCTGCCTCTGGGGGACTTTATAGGGGATATAACCCGCTCCGGAGAGTTACCCCTGCCAGAGGGCTGGGAGCAGGCCAGGGATGTGGACAGCAAACTTGATTATATTGATCACAGATAAGTGTCAAAGGTCTGTTTCATATGTGCAAGTTTATTTACATGTGCAATGCTAATAACCACCATTGTTGGCCATATAATATTGTCCAGTATACATAGGGAAGTTGCAGGAACCCAACTTTAACGTTTCATTTCCGGACGCATTGTTTGCATTATATTGATCCACTCACATTTTCTGTAATCACAGTATGCATATTGCCAATCAAAACATTGTCCATAATAAATACAGGATGTGGCCAGGGGGTCTCAGGTGGTCAGAAGTAATGTACTCAAAGCCCAGCAGTATTCATAAATTTATCAGGTTTACATGGCTAAACTCAAGGAATTTGTGCTTGAAACAGGCAATACTTAATGGGTGCCAACAACACTATTGCCCATTCTCCATCACTGACATTATGATGTCAAAGTATGACCGATGTCACAGACCCATACTATTCATTCGCAGTACGAGTGCAGTGCACATGCAAATTGATGGTGTGACGCTCAGGTGTCACAAGATGGTTATATAGCATAAATGTGCCGATGGTGTGATGCTCAGGTGTCACAGGATGGATTATATACAGTAGAATAAATGTGCTGTTGGTGTGACGCTCAGGTGTCACAAGATGGGTTATATAGCATAAATGTGCTGATGGTGTGACACTCAGGTGTCACAAGATGGTTATATAGCATAAATGTGCCGATGGTGTGATGCTCAGGTGTCACAGGATGGATTATATACAGTAGAATAAATGTGCTGTTGGTGTGACGCTCAGGTGTCACAAGATGGGTTATATAGCATAAATGTGCTGATGGTGTGACACTCAGGTGTCACAGGATGGGTTATATAGCATAAATGTGCTGATGGTGTGACACTCAGGTGTCACAAGATGGTTATATAGCATATAAATGTGCTGATGGTGTGACACTCAGGTGTCACAAGATGGTTATATAGCATAAATGTGCTAAAGGTGTGACACTCAGGTGTCACAGGATGGGTTATATAGCATAAATGTGCTGATGGTGTGACGCTCATGTGTCACAAGATGGTTATATAGCATAAATGTGCTGATGGTGTGACACTCAGGTGTCACAGGATGGGTTATATAGCATAAATGTGCTGATGGTGTGACGCTCAGGTGTCACAAGATGGGTTATATAGCATAAATGTGCTGATGGTGTGACGCTCAGGTGTCACAGGATGGGTTATATAGCATAAATGTGCTGATGGTGTGACGCTCAGGTGTCACAAGATGGTTTATATAGCATAAATTTGCTGATGGTGTGACACTCAGGTGTCACAAGATGGGTTATATAGCATAAATGTGCTGATGGTGTGACACTCAGGTGTCACAAGATGGATTATATAGCATAAATGTGCTGATGGTGTGACACTCAGGTGTCACAGGATGGGTTATATAGCATAAATGTGCTGATGGTGTGACGCTCAGGTGTCACAAGATGGGTTATATAGCATAAATGTGCTGATGGTGTGACACTCAGGTGTCACAGGATGGGTTATATAGCATAAATGTGCTGATGGTGTGACGCTCAGGTGTCACAAGATGGTTTATATAGCATAAATGTGCTGATGGTGTGACACTCAGGTGTCACAAGATGGATTATATAGCATAAATGTGCTGATGGTGTGACGCTCAGGTGTCACAAGATGGGTTATATAGCATAAATGTGCTGATGGTGTGACACTCAGGTGTCACAAGATGGGTTATATAGCATAACTGTGCTGATGGTGTGACGCTCAGGTGTCACATGATGGATTATATAGTATAAATGTGCTGATGGTGTGACGCTCAGGTGTCACAAGATGGGTTATATAGCATAAATGTGCTGATGGTGTGACGCTCAGGTGTCACAGGACGGATTATATAGCATAAATGTGCTGATGGTGTGACGCTCAGGTGTCACAGGATGGATTATATAGCATAAATGTGCCGATGGTGTGACACTCCGGTGTCACAAGATTGGTGACACTCTGGTGTCACAAGATGGTTATATAGCATAAATGTGCTGATGGTGTGACGCTCAGGTGTCACAGGATGGATTATATAGCATAAATGTGCTGATGGTGTGACGCTCAGGTGTCACAGGATGGATTATATAGCATAAATGTGCTGATGGTGTGACGCTCCGGTGTCACAAGATGGTTATATAGCATAAATGTGCTGATGGTGTGACGCTCCAGTGTCACAAGATGGGTTATATAGCATAAATGTGCCGATGGTGTGACACTCAGGTGTCATAAGATGGTTATATAGCATAAATGTGCCGATGGTGTGACGCTCAGGTGTCACAAGATGGTTATATAGCATAAATGTGCCGATGGTGTGACGCTCGGGTGTCACAAGGTGGATTATATACTTTAGCAATAACGTGCTGATTGTTTGAAGATCAGGTGTCACCATTTTGACCTTTTAAATTAAAATGTGCCCTCGCGAATGAAAAATGTGCCCTTGCAAATGAAAAATGTGCCCTCGCGATTGAAAAATGTGCCCTTGCAAATGAAAAATGTGATCAGCACCCTGCCCTAAAAAATTTCTAGAGTGAACACTGGGTAGGCTACTATAGTTACACACAATTTGTCAGTAAAACGTGATATACTGTACAGGGTAGGCGTGTATAGTTACACAATGTGTCAGTAAGCCAGTGATATACAGGGTAGGTAGATGTTACACTGACGGTCAGAGAGCAGTGATTCACTCCTAACATTCCGTTTATAAATCGTTAATGGTATCATTCAGTGTTTAAGACCTAGATCGTTCGCCCACCAGGTGAAGCGATATCTTTATCAATATCTCGTTTGCTAACAATATTGCATAGAGGTGATTCAGTATATCCAATCAGCCTTCCGCAGCTATCTATCCTATGGCTTACAGGTAACTCCACTATTGAGCCCTTCTGTCTAGGCCACACACAGTAACCTATCACTGTTACCATAACAACACAGGTGTTCCGCCAATGCGCATTTCACTTTAATGGCTTTATCAGGGTCGCACATGACCAGTAGCGGTGCCCGAACAGACCTTCTGAGAGCACAGAGGCTGAAGCAGCACTGACAGACCCCTACCCAAACTTTAGTATGGTACTTGGCAAGGCCTGATACACTTGACAGCATTAAGACATGTTATATTGGTATAAAAAACCCTGCCCCAATCTGCAAATCGCCTCCCACTTTGGTAATATATTTTCCCCTTTCAGGGTTGTAAATTGAGGCAGGTAGGAGATATGCTATTCTGCCCTTGCTTATACATACACATAGTCTAAAGGTGGCCATACACACGCAGATTTATCTTCAGATCTGGCTGCTTGAAACAAAAAAATGGTTATGGATGAGAGCAAATGACAGTTGACCATTTGCTTGGAAATGTTGGAAAACAGACAAACTGTCACTCATCCATAACCATGTTTTTGTTCCAACCAGCCAGATCTGAAGATAAATCTTACTAGTGTATGGGCACCACTTTATTTGTATACATATATTTGCCTGTGTGGCTACTGCTAATACCTGTGTGATGACATCACAATGGCCCTGGGATGACATAACAGTGATTCTATGATGTCACAATGCCTGGTGAGCCAGGACGGAACACTAGGAATCATTCTGTTGCCTGGTCCCGACTTGTGCAGTCAGAGCTTTTGAACGTGTCTGATTATTCAGCATTTTCAGTTCATATATTGTGTTTGGAGAGGAGCAAGGAGAGAGAGGAGAGAGAGGAGGAAGGAGGAGACAAACGGGAGCAGCCCTGCGCTGCGTCCCGTTCTATATTGGCAAGGTAAGTGCGCTCTTATTTCTATTCATACTTTTTTGTTTGAGCAATTGGGGTTCTTCATGGATTTCTTAAGGGGCGAGGCTCACCTGAAAGTGGGCGTGTCATAGCATAGAAGGCGGTTATGTCCCAATTTAGTGGGTGTTTCAGGGGCTCTTTGCCCAAACCTGAGGGGTTATTTATTATTTATATCACTGCCGGTTCCCAATGACCCCCAACATTTTTGACGTTCAATATGAGCTAAAATGGTTATTCGATTCCAGTGGGTTCGTGTCCCCCCCCCCCCCCACACACACACACAAACACTTTTTTATTTTGGTTTAAACCCTTTCTTTTTGTTGGTGGTTAAATGATCACAATTTGCATGTGACAATGGGCACCGATATTATGCCCACATTTCACTGCAAATGAGGTTGCTGATAAATGGGCTTTACATAATAAAGCCCTTTATTTCCCCCAATACTCCATTATGGTATTGTATTCGCTGATACCTGCATATCTGTGGTCAGTTGTGTAACACATATTTATACTGATCCTACTAGCGGAGCATTGTGATTCCAGATTATAATCCTATGAATATGAAATTAATTGTGACAGGAGATCGGGGACCATATTCACCTTTTGCTTTTCATGGCGCCCAGAGAGGTCGCGTATAGTAGCGTAAAGGGCTCGCTTGGCTGCCTATTTCCGCTGCCTATCAAGCAGGTAAACTCCATCCCGCCAAAGGCACGCCCACCCCGCCACACAAATACCCGCACTATGCTGCAACACGTACGCTTACACATTCACCACCCGCATCGAATGATTTTTCCTCTGTTCGTTGTGTTTCCGTCCACTATGACTAGAAGGGATATTTGTGTATAGCTTATTTGTTATTTAATATTACTATTTTATCTTTAATTAAGGTGCGCAGTGAGTCAAACTTGCTACAAGAGGGGAAATGGCCCAATTGCCATCAGAGAGCCAAGCCAAACAAGAACCCCGGGAGAGGCAGATGCCCCCGGCACCGCGGGTAAGACAGGCCCCACCGCCTCCCCACGAGAAAAAGGCACCACCGCCTCCCCGCGAGAGAAAGGCACCACCGCCTCCCCGCGAGAGAAAGGCCCCACCGCCTCCCTGCGAGAGAAAGGCCCCACCGCCTCCCTGCGAGAGAAAGGCCCCACCACCTCCCCGCGAGAGAAAGGCCCCACCGGCACCGAGGGAGAGACAGGCCCCACCGGCACCGAGGGAGAGACAGGCCCCACCGGCACCAAGGGAGAGACAGGCCCCATCGGCACCAATGGAGAGACAGGCCCCACCGGCACCAAGGGAGAGACAGACCCCACCGGCACCAAGGGAGAGACAGGCTTCCTTACCATTGAGGAATTCGCCCCCGTCAATATCCACGGTGTGGCAAGAGCCACCGTCACGATCAACGGAATGGTATACGCCCCCATCACCATCCATGGAGAGGCAAGAGCCCCCGTTCCAATCCACGGAGTGGCATGAGAACCCATTCTCAATGGACTGGTATTTTGAGATCCCGGAAACATCCACAGAGTGGCAAGAGTCTCAGGAAGCATCCACGGAGTGGCAAGAGTCCCAGGAAGCATCCACGGTGTGGCAAGAGTCCCAGGAAGCATCCATGGTGTGGCAAGAGTCCCAGGAAACCTACACGGAGTGGCAAGAGACCCAGGAAACATCTATGGAGTGGCCCCCCGTCACCACCGACAGAGTGGTATACGCCCCCATCACCATCCACGGAGTGGTATGCACCCCCGCCGCCATCCACGGAGTGGCATGCGCCCCCGTCACCATTTACGAAGTGGCAAGCGTCCCTGTCACTGGAGTGGCATGCACCCCCTACACCATCCAAGGAGTGGTATGCACCCCTGTCACCATCACGAAGTGGCATGCACTCCCAATGTAGAGGTGTCCCACTACATTTCAACTTCTGTTAAATATGGAATATTGCACATAACAACCAATCAGACTGTATCTATTATCTCCTATACGATACTAAATTAATGAGTAGTCTAGATAATAGACAATTTATTTATTTAGTATTGTCTAGGAGATACTAGATAGAATCTGATTGGTTGTTATGGGCAACATCCCATCTTCAACAGAATTCCCATCTTATACCCCATCATGTGTTATTTCCAACAACAATTTGGGTAATAAAATGAGTGGTGAATAATACTGTATCTCTGTGGTTATTTCCTCATTTGGAGCGTCTCCATGCTGGGTGAATGCTTGGCGGCTACAGTGTCAGAATATGTCAAATAAAACATGTGTACATTTACTTTTTTAAATATGTCTACACACATCTCAGAGGGTTCCTTGGTCTATGAGAAGACCTAGCCATTACCCGATAATTCTGTCTGCACACATCTCAGAGGGCTCCTTGGTCTATGAGAAGGACCTAGCCATTACCCATCATTCTCCTGTCTACACACATCTCAGAGGGTTCCTTGGTCTATGAGGAGACATAGCCATTACCCATGATTCTTCTATCTACATACATCTCAGAGGGTTCCTTGGTTCCTTTCTCCTATCTACAGACATCTCAAAGGGTTTCTTGATCTATGAGGAGACATAGCCATTACCCCATCATTCTCCTGTCTACACACAACTCAGATGGGTTCCTTGGTCTATGAGGAGATGCAGCCATTACCTCATCATTATTGTGTCTACATACAGGACATCTCAGAGGGTTCCCTGGTCTAGGAGGAGATCCCTTGGTCTAGGAGGAGACCCCATCATTCTCCTGTTTACACACATCTCAGAGGGTTCCTTGCTTTGGTCCTTGCAGTATTTAAAACAGCCATTAAAATCCTGTAATTTCAGTAATGTTACAAATGCCTGGGGAGTTCATACAGTAGGTTGCGGCACATTCAAAATGTTACCTCAGGAAACAAAATGGCCACTTCACAAAGCGCTGCAGTGAGGCCCCTTGTTCACAGTGACTGATATTTTGCATCTTCCTAACAAGTTTGTGCTAAAATAATACACACAATGCAATATTAGCATTGCTGTCTGTCAAAAAGTGTATTAGTAGGTCGACGATAACTAGGTCAACGGTCATTAGGTCAACCACTATTGGTCGACAGTAAAAAGGTCTACATGCACTATGGTTGACATGGACTAAAGTTTGAGACAAGCAAAAGGTCGACATGACTTTTTAAGATTTTTAGTGCCTAGGTCAACAACAGTCCCTCAATTAGTGTACCAAGTACCCTCGTATGGTGCCTCCCTCGCCATACTTTACCATTACCAATTGTAGGCCACGTGGATAATAAATTATAACAAGTTATCCAAGTGAAAAAGGTTGGAAAGAGATAAAAACAGCCAACCAGCTTCTAACTGCCATGTTACGGCCTGTGTTTCAAAAATGTCAGCTAAGAGCTGATTGGTTGGTACCTTAGCTCTCTCCAATCTTTGATAAATATCCTCCTTACAGACACAGCAGGCTTCTTCCGAACACTTCAAGTCCAGCGCTTATTTGGTGCAGACAAGGAAATGGGTAATTATGTCCTGACAATACAGTGTACAGCATCCAAAAAGGCCGACAAGCCTTGATGAACAGCACACGTGGCACACTTATCTCTCTCCTTATGTACACACCACTGGAGAGTGGTATAGTCAGATGATTATCGATTTTGGCCACACTTTATTTCATACAAACGGAGAAGAGGAGACGCCCAATCTACATGTGGTAGGGAATATGGATTGTACGCTCCACTGGGGTAGGGACTGATGTGAATGTTCAAATATTCTCTGTAAAGTGCAGCGGAATCTGTGTGCGCTATATAAGAAACTGCTAATAAATAAATTAATAATATAGGGATGTATGGTATTTTCTCCCCACTCCGGCAGGCATCTTCGGTAATGGGTATCCATATATAACAAGAATCCCTTTCAATACTGCGGTCATCTCTACTGTATAAACCAGTTTGAGGCGGAGAAGAGGAGACTAATATACCTTCATAGGGATGTATTATCTATTGATAGCGCTGATGAACGAGACACAATTTCATATGGTCTTACATATGATCTTTTTCTTTCATGTGTTTATATGGTGTGGGGACACCTTCCCTGTGTCTTCATCCACCAAGATGCATTCTAAGCGCGATTTGAACACCTTTATATTACTTTCATACTATAGAGTAGGCTACTGTAGTTACACACAATGTGTCAGTAAGCCAGTGCTATTACAGGGTGAGCTGCTAAACTTACACACAATATGTCAGTAAGTCAGTGCTATACAGGGTAGGCTGCTATAGCTATACACAATATGTCAGTAAGACGTGCTATACAGGGTAGGCTGCTATAGATACATGTAATGTGTCAGTAAGCCAGTGCTATTACAGGGTAGGCTACTATAGTTACACACAATGCGTCAGTAAGTAAGTGCTATACAGGGTGAACTGCTATAGATACACACAATGTGTCCGTAAGCCAGTGCTCTACAGGGTAGGGTACTATAGTTATACACACAATGTGTCAGTAAGCCAGTGCTATACAAAGTAGGCTACTATAGTTACACACAATGGCCCTTATTCTGATTGACGCGTACTTTTCCGCATACTTTCGGATCGCGTCTTTACGGCGTCTGCGCATGCGTGGAGAACGCAACGCGCATGTGCCACGCCTTGACTCCGTACCTGTTCGGGCAAATCCCGTACAAAACTGTTCACCGCAATCAGTCGGGAAATATGGGCGTATTATGGGCGTCATGCGGAATGACACATGGGCGTAGTTTCAAAGTGGGCAAAACGGGGCGGAAACATGGGCGGACACGGGGGAGTACACTTATGTTGGGGGGCGTGCATTCGGATACCACTCCGAATGTACGCGAACAAAAAGGGAAGAAATGTGCGGTGTCCAAAAGGCTACTATTGCTTTGCGGACACCACTCGTTCCTGCGGTAGGCGAACGGACCGCCTAATGACTACAAGCATTAACACCTGAACCCAATAGAATCGACTCCTTTACTCATTACTCACTAATAGGACGCTTGTCAGTGCTTTAATTGAAACCATTGCTGCTTCAAGGAAACCTTACTAATCAGCCACATATGCTGTACTTGTCACACACTTTAAACCTGCTAACAATGGACATGACTGAATATTAATACTAGCAATACACATGTGTATTCGACATGTACTAATGAAACCACACAATTTTTGTAAAGTAAATAAATTTATTTATATACGTTTCACAGTCAATGCCACTGTGATGCAATGACAAAAAAATAAAAAAAACCCAAAAACAAAATCATGGCAGGAATGTACCAAAATAAATTATAATACAAAACAAATATAATTGCACACAGATGGACTACAGCACCTCCTATGTGCCACTGCACATGCAGCCAGTGGGAAATGAGGAGGCTGCTGGCCCTTCTACAGCAGGGCAACCTGCACCTGACCATTCTACAGCAGGGCAACCTGCACCTGGCCCTTCTGCAGCAGGGCAACCTGCAGCTGGCTCATATGCACCATCAGCAGAATCATTTGGAACACAACCGGGGACTTAGCAACATCACTTCAAGTACAGCTGACAGTAATGGCAGGCAAAAGAGGGCACAGGGGAACCAAAAAGGACATTTGAAGCAAGGGCTCATCTGGTTACCCTCAGCACGTGATTGGACACAAGAAGCTGACACACACAGCACAATGGAAGAGTTGGGATGACATAACGGTGGAGATTAATGCAGCCACAAGTTCATTTGCGACCACGTTTGGCCTTGGTAGGCTCCTTGGCCTGTGCAGCAGCTCTTCGGCCACGGCCAGATGCTGGGGCAGGTGGAGCAGATGCTGGTGAGGGGTTGGCTGGTCTACCCCTCCTGCCAGCAGGGAGTGTTGCTGGTGGTAATGCACCAGAAACGGATGACATTAGGACCCTGTTGCTGTTAACCAGCTCCACCATAAGCTCATTATGGTGGAGGAGGAGATCATTTTGGCGGGTGGCTTGCTCGGCCAGCACCTGAGCACTTGCAGCCATGGCCTGATGCGCCTCAGCCATGGCCTGCATGCTCCCAGCGATGGCCTGCTGGGTGCTGACCAAGCTCGCTATGATCTCCTCGGTCCTATGCATCCGTTCTGATGCCAACTCTCCCTGCTGGTTTATGTCCCCAAGCATCTGGGCCAAGGCGGCAAAATCGGCTTGGGCCGATGGCTGCTGCTGCACAGGCCTACCACTGGGGCCAGGTGGCACGGACTCCTCCACCTCCTGAGCAGAGTCGTCACCAAGCAGTGGGGTGTCTGTGGAAAATGATAAACACAATTAGGACACATTCTAAGATAATTACTTGCACAAGCTTATGGCATGACAAATATTTACCTTCAATAAAAGACGCAAACACTTCAGCTGGGGCCTCGCTATCCATCGTGCTCACCCCCCTGACCTCCTCAACTGCTATACAGCTCTCGGCCATCAACTCCAGGGGGGTGAACTCTAGCCCTGATGGCATGGGCCCGGCCCCAGATCTCTGGCTGTGTTCCCACCGCTTGGTCATCTTCCTCTTCAGGTTGGTTTTGAAGTCCTGCCACCTGCAATGTAAGTTGACATATTAATACATGTCACTCCAGATGTTTGCTGTTGCAGCCATTGCTCTGTGCTCCATATTACGACATGTGCTTAATGTCAAAAAGATAACATTACATGCAACTATGATATCAACCGTTACAATACACATTCACAATCACCCTACTCTAACTCTCAACTAAATAACATGTCAATAATGTCTGTGTATCGTAACAACCTCACCGGCCATTTGCCAAATCCATCTAAGCATGAATTCAATCATTACTTGTCTATTACTGGGCACATGTATCACAAAACAACTTGCCTCTTCTTGACATGGTCCGCCTCACGAACTTGTGGCGCAACTTCATTAATCTCTGCCGTTATGTCTTCCCAAATCTTCCATCTGCGTGTGTGTGTCAGCCTCTCCGATGGACACTCAATCCAATCACGTGCTCGGGGAACCAGGATGGCAAGCTCCTGTGCTTCATATGCCTTATTTCGGGAAGTTGGTTCCTCTGTTGCCCTCTTTTTCCCCTTGCCACGGCCATGGCCACGCCCACTGGCACGTGGCGCTGTACTTGAAGTGCTGGCCATGGTACTATCTTGTGAAGTCCCCGGTTGTGTTCCAAATGATTCTGCTGATGGTGCATATGAGGCAGCTGCAGGTTGCCCTGCTGCAGAAGGGCCAGGTACAGGTTGCCCTGCTGTAGAATGGTCAGGTGCAGGTTGCCCTGCTGTAGAAGGGCCAACAGCCTCCTCATTTCCCACTGGCTGCATGTGCAGTGGCACATAGGAGGTGCTGGAGTCCATCTGGTCAAATAGTTGCTGCAGCTCCTGGTCCACCTCTGGTTGTGATCCAGACATGTTAGCAACAACATTGTCACATTCTAATACACCTTTATATACTGTTTGTGTATCCTGTTTGGCGGACATCAGCGGCAGCTGCGTTCCGTGCGCGAGCGTACGTCGCTGTTTTTTCGCGCCGCATACGGTGGTGGAAATTCCATTGTGTAAAACCTGGCGAAACTTCGCCATGAAATACTGGTCACCAATTCTAACATTGCATAGAATCTTCTGATACACCTGTGACTATCGCACAATACACATGCTATTTGCTAGCATGACATGACATTTGGTTCATGACTACTGTGGTATTGTGGAGTTTGATTGCAAGCTAAAAGTAGCCCAATCCCTTAGAAAATCCAGGCCACAAGTCATGCAATACTCATCCCTACTGTTATAGACCACACATGTGAGAGGCCTCTAAATAGTGAGTTGCTGCTAGAATCATTTGTCTCCAGATCTGGACTTGTCAGGGTCTAAGGTAAGCTCTTCCATGGTCCTTGTAGATATGATATCCATTAAGCTAAGTGCATACACACTGTGTTTTATATATATCAGATTTGTTCATTCCCATACATCAGCACTACTGTTTTTAAGGCATGCGAATTTGTCACCATTTGTGTTGGCGCAGAGACGCTGTTCATGTAAAGATGAACAATAAAGTTATTAACACAAATAACTGTGATAAACCAATGCCACCACCTGATTGGTTGATTGATGCCATTGTTAACATGGCGGAGACACGCAGGGCAGAGCCTTTTTCGCCTGCGGAACTGAGGGCTCTGGTCTCCGTCATGGAGACAAGGCTGGGCCGTGCGGGGCCCTTTATCAGTAATGGGCAGAAGCGGCGGGCCTATGCTGCGGCAGGGCGCAGGATTTACGCACGCACTCGGGTGCGGAGGACCATCGGGCAGCTAGAGAGGCGGTGGTCGGACCTCCGCAGGCGCCAGCCCCAGCTTTTACAGCAGATTAGGGGCGAAATAGCTGATTGTGAGTATTTTAGCTATGAAATTTCGCACTTACATCATAGCATATATAAACAATAAAATGTGTCTCATGATAAGTGGGTGTCCATGGGTTTAAAAGTCCATAGACTGTTATGTGTGCTTCTTCCTGGTTAACATGCAGTCATGTGGCTTTTATATGTAATGACATAGCATTCATGATTCTGATGCATACAATGTGCCAGATCTAATATGTGTTCAACATTGATAAATGCCAGGGTTGTAATGATTGAACAAATTACTAACAATCACATAATAACTTAAATGTCACATTTTGGAGTCCATTACCAGTAAGGAGCTACTTTCAAGCATCGTTTGCCAACATTATCACCCTTCCATGTATGGCTTGTTATGGATTAATACATGTGCCCCAATGACCCGACATTGACCATGATTTTTTTTTCTACCACACAGCACGAGCCCGAGCACGACAGGCACGGGAACAGGCCGAGGCAGCCCTGGCCGATGAGGAGGTGGCGGCGAGGGTGGAGGAGGAGCAAGTGGAGGAGGAGGAGGAAATGGTGGAGGAGCAAGTGGAGGAGGTGGAGGAGATGGTGGAGGAGATGGTGGAGGAGGTGGAGGAGATGGTGGAGGAGGTGGAGGAGATGGTGGAGGAGGTGGTTGAGGAGGAGGAGGTGCCTGAGGAGGTGGTGGTGGTGGAGGAGGTGATTGTGGCGGAGGAGGAGGTGGAGGAGGTGATTGTGGCGGAGGAGGAGGTGGAGGAGGTGATGGTGGCGGAGGAGCTGGCGGAGGAGGTGGCTGAGGAGGCCACGGTTGCCCCGGAGTTGGACGAATCCGAGGGGGAGGAGGCGTGTGAGGCACCGGAGTCCCATCAGATCGGTATGTTTACATAATGCATCATTCATGAAGTAGTTGTACTGGTATTTGTTATGTAGCACTGGTGAAGAAAAAATTTGGTACAATACTATTAATACAGAACTCAAAGTGGGTAGCTACAGATACAGGTACGGGTTAGATGGGGTGTCCAAGGCATCCCTTTCATCCAGGACACCTCTGAATTACACAGGTTTGTGGGATGGCTTGGAGCTCCATTTTGACTGCCACATAACCGTTGTAGTTAAACAAGATCCTGGAGTAAAGGGATGAGTGGATCATTTGTGGATTAAATTCACCTGCTGCAAGCCTCGATTCTGACCCATCATATAGTGGAATCTATATTGTTGTTGAATGTTATTTATAAACTATAGGATGTATGCTATAAATGGAGTATGGGCCGGCCTACCTTGGAATGGAGTCACAAGTTGCCAGTGTCCCTGGAGCCTCCTCTACCTAAACACCCCCTGTAGTTAAGATTGTTTTTTGCCCCTCACAGAATTGTAGGTTGGTTTAGACTGAATTAGGATTTTGAGGATGTGTACTGTGCATTCCTGACATTTGCATAACTCCCATGCCACGAACCATCACTGAACTTAGACTGAGGAGATTGTGACAAGTTCTTATTGACGGAGGCCATGACATGCTTGTCATTGGTTAGTCATGGGTGGGTTGTGAATGAGAAGAAACACTATAACTGTTATGTCTTCTGCAGAGTAAAGGGTAGAGGGAAAAAAACACAGTATGTAGTAAATAAGTTTGCATGTATGTATATATGTGTGTGTCATATCTATTTATCTATGTGTGTCTCTATCTCTCTACATATATATATATATATATATATACACATGTCACCTAGCATTTGTGCAATTTATGTCGCAGTATGTGAAATGTATGCATGAATATCATGACTAATTTTTGACCCTTTGACACCATCAATTTGCATGTGCACTGCACTCGTACTGCGAATGAATAGTATGGGTCTGTGACATCGGTCATACTTTGACATCATAATGTCAGTGATGGAGAATGGGCAATAGTGTTGTTGGCACCCATTAAGTATTGCCTATTTCAAGCACAAATTCCTTGAGTTTAGCCATGTAAACCTGATAAATTTATGAGACCCCCCGCGATACCTGTACTGTGGCCTGCGGGGGGTCTCCGTCTCCTGCCTGCCGCCTCCTGATGCCTACACGCTGGGGAAAGCTAAGCAGGCTGTCCCCGGCGCCTCCTCCTCCCCCTGCAGCCGGAAGGACGTCCGGCTGCGTTGATAGGGGGAGGAAGGGCTTACCTTCCGGGGTCCAGGAGGACCTGCAAGAAGGGTAGGCCCAAGGGAGGGGGAAAGGGGGGGTCGGCGAGGTGGCGGGGTTGCGACGAGGCGGCGGGTGGCGAAAAGAAGCCCATAGGCTGCTATATGTAGCTACCCTGCCCGGCGAAATCCGTGCGGCCGGGTAATGGTACATAGGAAAATGCGGTAAAACAGGGGTTTTACCGCATTTTCCCTTTAGTACATTCCGCCCAGTGTGTGTATCTATAGCAGCTCACCCTGTATAGCCCTGGCTTACTGACACAGTGTGTGTATCTATAGCAGCTCACCCTGTATAGCCCTGGCTTACTGACACAGTGTGTATCTATAGCAGCTCACCCTGTATAGCACTGGCTTACCGACGCATTATGTGTAACTATAGTATCCTACTCTGTATTGCACTAGCTTACTGAAGCATTGTGTGTAACTATATCAGCCTACTCCAGGGGTTCTCAATCTTTTTTAATCAAGGCATTGCCAACCACGGTCCTCAAGGCTCACCAACAGTGCAGGTTTTGTAGATATCCAGACTTGAGCACAGGTGACTTAATTAGTATCTGAGGGATTCTGATTAAACCATCTGTACTGAAGCCTGGATATCACTAAAACCTGCACTGTTGGCGTGCCTTGAGGACCGTGGTTGGGAATGCCTGCCCTAAAGTATCAGAATTTTTCCACGGCACCCCTAGGCCCCAAAAATATATATATAGACGACCAACCTGTATAACACTAGCTTACAGAAGCATTGTGTATAGCTATATTAACCTACTCTGTATAGCACTGGCTTACCGACACATTGTGTGTGTAACTATAGTACCCTACCCTGTATAGCACTGGCTTACTGACACATTGTGTGTATCTATAACAGTTCACCCTGTATAGCACTGGCTTACTGACGCATTGTGTGTAACTATAGTAGCCTACCCTGTATAGCACTGGCTTACTGACATTGGCCCTTATTCTGATCGGTGCGGATATTCCCGAATTCTTACGGTGCGGGCCGCACGCCACGGTGTTCTGCCGCGTGCGGCCATCGTCCGTAGAAACGCCCACGTGTCCTCCGCATTCGGACGGACTCACTCTTTAAGAACTGGGCGTGTTTACGGACGACATACAAACCATGCGTGTGCGGGATAAACACTCCGATTCTGCACGGTATTACAGAGTATTACAGAGTATGCACGGGAATACCGCATCCGAACGGGAGCCAAGCGGTGCTACCGCACGTAAGCGGTGTATTTACGCCAAAAAAACCACTATTATGTCTATTCTGCAATACATCACATGACCCACTTATTCAATTACCTATCCTCATACAAAAATGCTTATTTGGAATTGGAATCAATTAGATGCCAATATATCCTTACAAGCATGCCTAACACATGCATTGCACACATTAACCCTTACAGCAATTGAAGTGCAATGGTTTGTATTAGACCCTGTGTAAAAGATTATAAACAATCTACACATATACTGTTTAATGTGCAAATAAAACCAACAACTGTGAACTTGCATAAACCATTTATTTGAATGAAAAATTAACATTGAAATATAAAAATATAAAATAATAAATTAGACAAGTAGATCTCGCAGGTCCTGGAGATCGGCTAGTAATAGCCGCAAATGGTGCTCCGCCCGCAGGAGGGCCCCACGAACCCCCTCATCTGCCGGTGTGGTGTCATCTGTGGGCATGTGATGGTGTGACGCTCAGGTGTCACAGGATGGATTATATAGCATAAATGTGCTGATGGTGTGACGCTCAGGTGTCACAGGATGGATTATATAGCATAAATGTGCTGATGGTGTGACGCTCCGGTGTCACAAGATGGTTATATAGCATAAATGTGCTGATGGTGTGACGCTCCAGTGTCCCAAGATGGGTTATATAGCATAAATGTGCCGATGGTGTGACACTCAGGTGTCATAAGATGGTTATATAGCATAAATGTGCCGATGGTGTGACGCTCAGGTGTCACAAGATGGTTATATAGCATAAATGTGCCGATGGTGTGACGCTCGGGTGTCACAAGGTGGATTATATACTTTAGCAATAACGTGCTGATTGTTTGAAGATCAGGTGTCACCATTTTGACCTTTTAAATTAAAATGTGCCCTTGCGAATGAAAAATGTGCCCTCGTGAATGAAAAATGTGCCCTTGCAAATGAAAAATGTGCCCTCGCGATTGAAAAATGTGCCCTTGCAAATGAAAAATGTGATCAGCACCCTGCCCTAAAAAATTTCTAGAGTGAACACTGGGTAGGCTACTATAGTTACACACAATTTGTCAGTAAAACGTGATATACTGTACAGGGTAGGCGTGTATAGTTACACAATGTGTCAGTAAGCCAGTGATATACAGGGTAGGTAGATGTTACACTGACGGTCAGAGAGCAGTGATTCACTCCTAACATTCCGTTTATAAATCGTTAATGGTATCATTCAGTGTTTAAGACCTAGATCGTTCGCCCACCAGGTGAAGCGATATCTTTATCAATATCTCGTTTGCTAACAATATTGCATAGAGGTGATTCAGTATATCCAATCAGCCTTCCGCAGCTATCTATCCTATGGCTTACAGGTAACTCCACTATTGAGCCCTTCTGTCTAGGCCACACACAGTAACCTATCACTGTTACCATAACAACACAGGTGTTCCGCCAATGCGCATTTCACTTTAATGGCTTTATCAGGGTCGCACATGACCAGTAGCGGTGCCCGAACAGACCTTCTGAGAGCACAGAGGCTGAAGCAGCACTGACAGACCCCTACCCAAACTTTAGTATGGTACTTGGCAAGGCCTGATACACTTGACAGCATTAAGACATGTTATATTGGTATAAAAAACCCTGCCCCAATCTGCAAATCGCCTCCCACTTTGGTAATATATTTGCCCCTTTCAGGGTTGTAAATTGAGGCAGGTAGGAGATATGCTATTCTGCCCTTGCTTATACATACACATAGTCTAAAGGTGGCCATACACACGCAGATTTATCTTCAGATCTGGCTGCTTGAAACAAAAAAATGGTTATGGATGAGAGCAAATGACAGTTGACCATTTGCTTGGAAATGTTGGAAAACAGACAAACTGTCACTCATCCATAACCATGTTTTTGTTCCAACCAGCCAGATCTGAAGATAAATCTTACTAGTGTATGGGCACCACTTTATTTGTATACATATATTTGCCTGTGTGGCTACTGCTAATACCTGTGTGATGACATCACAATGGCCCTGGGATGACATAACAGTGATTCTATGATGTCACAATGCCTGGTGAGCCAGGACGGAACACTAGGAATCATTCTGTTGCCTGGTCCCGACTTGTGCAGTCAGAGCTTTTGAACGTGTCTGATTATTCAGCATTTTCAGTTCATATATTGTGTTTGGAGAGGAGCAAGGAGAGAGAGGAGAGAGAGGAGGAAGGAGGAGACAAACGGGAGCAGCCCTGCGCTGCGTCCCGTTCTATAGTGGCAAGGTAAGTGCGCTCTTATTTCTATTCATACTTTTTTGTTTGAGCAATTGGGGTTCTTCATGGATTTCTTAAGGGGCGAGGCTCACCTGAAAGTGGGCGTGTCATAGCATAGAAGGCGGTTATGTCCCAATTTAGTGGGTGTTTCAGGGGCTCTTTGCCCAAACCTGAGGGGTTATTTATTATTTATATCACTGCCGGTTCCCAATGACCCCCAACATTTTTGGCGTTCAATATGAGCTAAAATGGTTATTCGATTCCAGTGGGTTTGTGTCCCCCCCCCCCCCCCACACACACACACAAACACTTTTTTTATTTTGGTTTAAACCCTTTCTTTTTGTTGGTGGTTAAATGATCACAATTTGCATGTGACAATGGGCACCGATATTATGCCCACATTTCACTGCAAATGAGGTTGCTGATAAATGGGCTTTACATAATAAAGCCCTTTATTTCCCCCAATACTCCATTATGGTATTGTATTCGCTGATACCTGCATATCTGTGGTCAGTTGTGTAACACATATTTATACTGATCCTACTAGCGGAGCATTGTGATTCCGGATTATAATCCTATGAATATGAAATTAATTGTGACAGGAGATCGGGGACCATATTCACCTTTTGCTTTTCATGGCGCCCAGAGAGGTCGCGTATAGTAGCGTAAAGGGCTCGCTTGGCTGCCTATTTCCGCTGCCTATCAAGCAGGTAAACTCCATCCCGCCAAAGGCACGCCCACCCCGCCACACAAATACCCGCACTATGCTGCAACACGTACGCTTACACATTCACCACCCGCATCGAATGATTTTTCCTCTGTTCGTTGTGTTTCCGTCCACTATGACTAGAAGGGATATTTGTGTATAGCTTATTTGTTATTTAATATTACTATTTTATCTTTAATTAAGGTGCGCAGTGAGTCAAACTTGCTACAAGAGGGGAAATGGCCCAATTGCCATCAGAGAGCCAAGCCAAACAAGAACCCCGGGAGAGGCAGATGCCCCCGGCACCGCGGGTAAGACAGGCCCCACCGCCTCCCCGCGAGAAAAAGGCACCACCGCCTCCCCGCGAGAGAAAGGCACCACCGCCTCCCCGCGAGAGAAAGGCCCCACCGCCTCCCTGCGAGAGAAAGGCCCCACCGCCTCCCTGCGAGAGAAAGGCCCCACCACCTCCCCGCGAGAGAAAGGCCCCACCGGCACCGAGGGAGAGACAGGCCCCACCGGCACCGAGGGAGAGACAGGCCCCACCGGCACCAAGGGAGAGACAGGCCCCATCGGCACCAATGGAGAGACAGGCCCCACCGGCACCAAGGGAGAGACAGACCCCACCGGCACCAAGGGAGAGACAGGCTTCCTTACCATTGAGGAATTCGCCCCCGTCAATATCCACGGTGTGGCAAGAGCCACCGTCACGATCAACGGAATGGTATACGCCCCCATCACCATCCATGGAGAGGCAAGAGCCCCCGTTCCAATCCACGGAGTGGCATGAGAACCCATTCTCAATGGACTGGTATTTTGAGATCCCGGAAACATCCACAGAGTGGCAAGAGTCTCAGGAAGCATCCACGGAGTGGCAAGAGTCCCAGGAAGCATCCACGGTGTGGCAAGAGTCCCAGGAAGCATCCACGGTGTGGCAAGAGTCCCAGGAAGCATCCATGGTGTGGCAAGAGTCCCAGGAAACCTACACGGAGTGGCAAGAGACCCAGGAAACATCTATGGAGTGGCCCCCCGTCACCACCGACAGAGTGGTATACGCCCCCGTCACCATCCACGGAGTGGTATGCACCCCCGCCACCATCCACGGAGTGGCATGCGCCCCCGTCACCATTTACGGAGTGGCAAGCGTCCCTGTCACTGGAGTGGCATGCACCCCCTACACCATCCAAGGAGTGGTATGCACCCCTGTCACCATCACGAAGTGGCATGCACTCCCAATGTAGAGGTGTCCCACTACATTTCAACTTCTGTTAAATATGGAATATTGCACATAACAACCAATCAGACTGTATCTATTATCTCCTATACGATACTAAATAAATGAGTAGTCTAGATAATAGACAATTTATTTATTTAGTATTGTCTAGGAGATACTAGATAGAATCTGATTGGTTGTTATGGGCAACATCCCATCTTCAACAGAATTCCCATCTTATACCCCATCATGTGTTATTTCCAACAACAATTTGGGTAATAAAATGAGTGGTGAATAATACTGTATCTCTGTGGTTATTTCCTCATTTGGAGCGTCTCCATGCTGGGTGAATGCTTGGCGGCTACAGTGTCAGAATATATCAAATAAAACATGTGTACATTTACTTTTTTAAATATGTCTACACACATCTCAGAGGGTTCCTTGGTCTATGAGAAGACCTAGCCATTACCCGATAATTCTGTCTGCACACATCTCAGAGGGCTCCTTGGTCTATGAGAAGGACCTAGCCATTACCCATCATTCTCCTGTCTACACACATCTCAGAGGGTTCCTTGGTCTATGAGGAGACATAGCCATTACCCATGATTCTTCTATCTACATACATCTCAGAGGGTTCCTTGGTTCCTTTCTCCTATCTACAGACATCTCAAAGTGTTTCTTGATCTATGAGGAGACATAGCCATTACCCCATCATTCTCCTGTCTACACACAACTCAGATGGGTTCCTTGGTCTATGAGGAGATGCAGCCATTACCTCATCATTATTGTGTCTACATACAGGACATCTCAGAGGGTTCCCTGGTCTAGGAGGAGATCCCTTGGTCTAGGAGGAGACCCTATCATTCTCCTGTTTACACACATCTCAGAGGGTTCCTTGCTTTGGTCCTTGCAGTATTTAAAACAGCCATTAAAATCCTGTAATTTCAGTAATGTTACAAATGCCTGGGGAGTTCATACAGTGGGTTGCGGCACATTCAAAATGTTACCTCAGGAAACAAAATGGCCACTTCACAAAGCGCTGCAGTGAGGCCCCTTGTTCACAGTGACTGATATTTTGCATCTTCCTAACAAGTTTGTGCTAAAATAATACACACAATGCAATATTAGCATTGCTGTCTGTCAAAAAGTGTATTAGTAGGTCGACGATAACTAGGTCAACGGTCATTAGGTCAACCACTATTGGTCGACAGTAAAAAGGTCTACATGCACTATGGTTGACATGGACTAAAGTTTGAGACAAGCAAAAGGTCGACATGACTTTTTAAGATTTTTAGTGCCTAGGTCAACAACAGTCCCTCAATTAGTGTACCAAGTACCCTCGTATGGTGCCTCCCTCGCCATACTTTACCATTACCAATTGTAGGCCACGTGGATAATAAATTATAACAAGTTATCCAAGTGAAAAAGGTTGGAAAGAGATAAAAACAGCCAACCAGCTTCTAACTGCCATGTTACGGCCTGTGTTTCAAAAATGTCAGCTAAGAGCTGATTGGTTGGTACCTTAGCTCTCTCCAATCTTTGATAAATATCCTCCTTACAGACACAGCAGGCTTCTTCCGAACACTTCAAGTCCAGCGCTTATTTGGTGCAGACAAGGAAATGGGTAATTATGTCCTGACAATACAGTGTACAGCATCCAAAAAGGCCGACAAGCCTTGATGAACAGCACACGTGGCACACTTATCTCTCTCCTTATGTACACACCACTGGAGAGTGGTATAGTCAGATGATTATCGATTTTGGCCACACTTTATTTCATACAAACGGAGAAGAGGAGACGCCCAATCTACATGTGGTAGGGAATATGGATTGTACGCTCCACTGGGGTAGGGACTGATGTGAATGTTCAAATATTCTATGTAAAGTGCAGCGGAATCTGTGTGCGCTATATAAGAAACTGCTAATAAATAAATTAATAATATAGGGATGTATGGTATTTTCTCCCCACTCTGGCAGGCATCTTCGGTAATGGGTATCCATATATAACAAGAATCCCTTTCAATACTGCGGTCATCTCTACTGTATAAACCAGTTTGAGGCGGAGAAGAGGAGACTAATATACCTTCATAGGGATGTATTATCTATTGATAGCGCTGATGAACGAGACACAATTTCATATGGTCTTGCATATGATCTTTTTCTTTCATGTGTTTATATGGTGTAGGGACACCATCCCTGTGTCTTCATCCACCAAGATGCATTCTAAGCGTGATTTGAACACCTTTATATTACTTTCATACTATAGAGTAGGCTACTGTAGTTACACACAATGTGTCAGTAAGCCAGTGCTATTACAGGGTGAGCTGCTAAACTTACACACAATATGTCAGTAAGTCAGTGCTATACAGGGTAGGCTGCTATAGCTATACACAATATGTCAGTAAGACGTGCTATACAGGGTAGGCTGCTATAGATACATGTAATGCGTCAGTAAGCCAGTGCTATTACAGGGTAGGCTACTATGGTTACACACAATGTGTCAGTAAGCCAGTGCTATACAGGGTAGGCTACTATAGTTGCACACAATGCGTCAGTAAGTAAGTGCTATACAGGGTGAACTGCTATAGATACACACAATGTGTCCGTAAGCCAGTGCTCTACAGGGTAGGGTACTATAGTTACACACACAATGTGTCAGTAAGCCAGTGCTATACAGGGTAGGCTACTATAGTTACACACAATGCGTCAGTAAGCCAGTGCTATACAGGGTGAACTGTTATAGATACACACAATGTGTCAGTAAGCCAGTGCTATACAGGGTAGGGTACTATAGTTACACACACAATGTGTCGGTAAGCCAGTGCTATACAGAGTAGGTTAATATAGCTATACACAATGCTTCTGTAAGCTAGTGTTATACAGGTTGGTCGTCTATATATATATTTTTGGGGCCTAGGGGTGCCGTGGAAAAATTCTGATACTTTAGGGCAGGCATTCCCAACCACGGTCCTCAAGGCACGCCAACAGTGCAGGTTTTAGTGATATCCAGGCTTCAGTACAGATGGTTTAATCAGATTCACTCAGATACTAATTAAGTCACCTGTGCTCAAGTCTGGATATCTACAAAACCTGCACTGTTGGTGAGCCTTGAGGACCGTGGTTGGCAATGCCTTGATTAAAAAAGATTGAGAACCCCTGGAGTAGGCTGATATAGTTACACACAATGCTTCAGTAAGCTAGTGCAATACAGAGTAGGATACTATAGTTACACATAATGCGTCGGTAAGCCAGTGCTATACAGGGTGAGCTGCTATAGATACACACTGTGTCAGTAAGCCAGGGCTATACAGGGTGAGCTGCTATAGATACACACACTGTGTCAGTAAGCCAGGGCTATACAGGGTGAGCTGCTATAGATACACACACTGGGCGGAATGTACTAAAGGGAAAATGCGGTAAAACCCCTGTTTTACCGCATTTTCCTATGTACCATTACCCGGCCGCACGGATTTCGCCGGGCAGGGTAGCTACATATAGCAGCCTATGGACTTCTTTTCGCCACCCGCCGCCTCGTCGCAACCCCGCCACCTCGCCGACCCCCCCTTTCCCCCTCCCTTGGGCCTACCCTTCTTGCAGGTCCTCCTGGACCCCGGAAGGTAAGCCCTTCCTCCCCCTATCAACGCAGCCGGACGTCCTTCCGGCTTCAGGGGGAGGAGGAGGCGCCGGGGACAGCCTGCTTAGCTTTCCCCAGCGTGTAGGCATCAGGAGGCGGCAGGCAGGAGACGGAGACCCCCCGCAGGCCACAGTACAGGTATCGCGGGGGGTCTCCGTCACCGCATCGCGATGCCAGCCGCATATGTTAGTACATATGCGCTGGCATCGCGGCGGACAGCGGCGAAGGGCGGCGATGTATATTAATACATCCCCCCACTGTGTCAGTAAGCCAGTTGCTATACAGGGTGAGCTGCTATAGTTACACACAATGCGTCAGTAAGCCAATGCTATACAGGGTAGGCTACTATAATTAAATGCAATGTGTCAGTAAGCCAGTGCTATACAGAGTAGACTACTATAGTTACACACAAGGTGTCAGTAAACTAGTGCTATACAGGGTAGGCTATTATAATTAAACACAATGTGTCAGTAAGTCAGTGCTATTACAGGGTGAGCTGCTAAATTTACATTAAATGTGTCAGTAAACCAGTGCTATACAGAGTAGGCTACTATGGTTACACACAATGCGTCAGCAAGCCAGTGCTATACAGGGTGAACTGCCATACTGTTACTCACAAAGAGTCAGTAAGCCAGTGCCATACAGATAGGCTGCCATAGATACACACGATGTGTCAGTAAGCCAGTTCTATACAGGGTAGGCTGCTATAGATACACACTATGTGTCAGTAAGACGTGCTATACAGGGTAGGCTGCTATAGATACATGTAATGTGTCAGCAAGTCAGTGCTATACAGGGTAGTAGTGTTCCCGCTAGGCTTATTTCACGGGGCGCTGCGCCCTGCCCCTTTTATAGCTGCCGATTTCCGCCCTGCCTGCAGCAGCAGGGGGGGGGGACAGTGAGCACCAGGAGATCACAGGGCAGAGGCTGCTCTGTGCGTGACAGTGCGTCCACTTGAAGGCACCGGCCCAGAAGCCTGCTGGTAGTGACACCTGCTGGCTGGATGCAGTGCTTGGCCCCCGGGGCCAGTGATGGACAGCTGGGCACCCTGGGATATGCAGCCCTCCCGCTCCCCCGCCGCCGCGCACTTGTTGATGCGCCCGAGTGCAGCGTGTAGGGGGGTCCCGGCTCATCTGCCCCCTCTCTGCAGGCCACATGGACTCCTCAGCGCTGCCTCTGGGGGACTTTATAGGGGATATAACCCGCTCCGGAGAGTTACCCCTGCCAGAGGGCTGGGAGCAGGCCAGGGATGTGGACAGCAAACTTGATTATATTGATCACAGATAAGTGTCAAAGGTCTGTTTCATATGTGCAAGTTTATTTACATGTGCAATGCTAATAACCACCATTGTTGGCCATATAATATTGTCCAGTATACATAGGGAAGTTGCAGGAACCCAACTTTAACGTTTCATTTCCGGACGCATTGTTTGCATTATATTGATCCACTCACATTTTCTGTAATCACAGTATGCATATTGCCAATCAAAACATTGTCCATAATAAATACAGGATGTGGCCAGGGGGTCTCAGGTGGTCAGAAGTAATGTACTCAAAGCCCAGCAGTATTCATAAATTTATCAGGTTTACATGGCTAAACTCAAGGAATTTGTGCTTGAAATAGGCAATACTTAATGGATGCCAACAACACTATTGCCCATTCTCCATCACTGACATTATGATGTCAAAGTATGACCGATGTCACAGACCCATACTATTCATTCGCAGTACGAGTGCAGTGCACATGCAAATTGATGGTGTGACGCTCAGGTGTCACAAGATGGTTATATAGCATAAATGTGCCGATGGTGTGATGCTCAGGTGTCACAGGATGGATTATATACAGTAGAATAAATGTGCTGTTGGTGTGACGCTCAGGTGTCACAAGATGGGTTATATAGCAAAAATGTGCTGATGGTGTGACACTCAGGTGTCACAGGATGGGTTATATAGCATAAATGTGCTGATGGTGTGACACTCAGGTGTCACAAGATGGTTATATAGCATATAAATGTGCTGATGGTGTGACACTCAGGTGTCACAAGATGGTTATATAGCATAAATGTGCTAAAGGTGTGACACTCAGGTGTCACAGGATGGGTTATATAGCATAAATGTGCTGATGGTGTGACGCTCATGTGTCACAAGATGGTTATATAGCATAAATGTGCTGATGGTGTGACACTCAGGTGTCACAGGATGGGTTATATAGCATAAATGTGCTGATGGTGTGACGCTCAGGTGTCACAAGATGGGTTATATAGCATAAATGTGCTGATGGTGTGACGCTCAGGTGTCACAGGATGGGTTATATAGCATAAATGTGCTGATGGTGTGACGCTCAGGTGTCACAAGATGGTTTATATAGCATAAATTTGCTGATGGTGTGACACTCAGGTGTCACAAGATGGGTTATATAGCATAAATGTGCTGATGGTGTGACACTCAGGTGTCACAAGATGGATTATATAGCATAAATGTGCTGATGGTGTGACACTCAGGTGTCACAGGATGGGTTATATAGCATAAATGTGCTGATGGTGTGACGCTCAGGTGTCACAAGATGGTTATATAGCATAAATGTGCTGATGGTGTGACGCTCCAGTGTCACAAGATGGGTTATATAGCATAAATGTGCCGATGGTGTGACACTCAGGTGTCATAAGATGGTTATATAGCATAAATGTGCCGATGGTGTGACGCTCAGGTGTCACAAGATGGTTATATAGCATAAATGTGCCGATGGTGTGACGCTCGGGTGTCACAAGGTGGATTATATACTTTAGCAATAACGTGCTGATTGTTTGAAGATCAGGTGTCACCATTTTGACCTTTTAAATTAAAATGTGCCCTCGCGAATGAAAAATGTGCCCTCGCGAATGAAAAATGTGCCCTTGCAAATGAAAAATGTGCCCTCGCGATTGAAAAATGTGCCCTTGCAAATGAAAAATGTGATCAGCACCCTGCCCTAAAAAATTTCTAGAGTGAACACTGGGTAGGCTACTATAGTTACACACAATTTGTCAGTAAAACGTGATAAACGTGTGCTGATGGTGTGACGCTCCGGTGTCACAAGATGGTTATATAGCATAAATGTGCTGATGGTGTGACGCTCCAGTGTCACAAGATGGGTTATATAGCATAAATGTGCTGATGGTGTGACACTCAGGTGTCACAAGATGGTTATATAGCATATAAATGTGCTGATGGTGTGACACTCAGGTGTCACAAGATGGTTATATAGCATAAATGTGCTAAAGGTGTGACACTCAGGTGTCACAGGATGGGTTATATAGCATAAATGTGCTGATGGTGTGACGCTCATGTGTCACAAGATGGTTATATAGCATAAATGTGCTGATGGTGTGACACTCAGGTGTCACAGGATGGGTTATATAGCATAAATGTGCTGATGGTGTGACGCTCAGGTGTCACAGGATGGGTTATATAGCATAAATGTGCTGATGGTGTGACGCTCAGGTGTCACAGGATGGGTTATATAGCATAAATGTGCTGATGGTGTGACGCTCAGGTGTCACAAGATGGTTTATATAGCATAAATTTGCTGATGGTGTGACACTCAGGTGTCACAAGATGGGTTATATAGCATAAATGTGCTGATGGTGTGACACTCAGGTGTCACAAGATGGATTATATAGCATAAATGTGCTGATGGTGTGACACTCAGGTGTCACAGGATGGGTTATATAGCATAAATGTGCTGATGGTGTGACGCTCAGGTGTCACAAGATGGGTTATATAGCATAAATGTGCTGATGGTGTGACACTCAGGTGTCACAGGATGGGTTATATAGCATAAATGTGCTGATGGTGTGACGCTCAGGTGTCACAAGATGGTTTATATAGCATAAATGTGCTGATGGTGTGACACTCAGGTGTCACAAGATGGGTTATATAGCATAAATGTGCTGAAGGTGTGACACTCAGGTGTCACAAGATGGGTTATATAGCATAAATGTGCTGATGGTGTGACGCTCAGGTGTCACATGATGGATTATATAGTATAAATGTGCTGATGGTGTGACGCTCAGGTGTCACAAGATGGGTTATATAGCATAAATGTGCTGATGGTGTGACGCTCAGGTGTCACAGGACGGATTATATAGTAAAAATGTGCTGATGGTGTGACGCTCAGGTGTCACAGGATGGATTATATAGCATAAATGTGCTGATGGTGTGACGCTCAGGTGTCACAGGACGGATTATATAGCATAAATGTGCTGATGGTGTGACGCTCAAGTGTCACAGGATGGATTATATAGCATAAATGTGCCGATGGTGTGACACTCCGGTGTCACAAGATTGGTGACACTCTGGTGTCACAAGATGGTTATATAGCATAAATGTGCTGATGGTGTGACGCTCAGGTGTCACAGGATGGATTATATAGCATAAATGTGCTGATGGTGTGACGCTCAGGTGTCACAGGATGGATTATATAGCATAAATGTGCTGATGGTGTGACGCTCCGGTGTCACAAGATGGTTATATAGCATAAATGTGCTGATGGTGTGACGCTCCAGTGTCACAAGATGGGTTATATAGCATAAATGTGCCGATGGTGTGACACTCAGGTGTCATAAGATGGTTATATAGCATAAATGTGCCGATGGTGTGACGCTCAGGTGTCACAAGATGGTTATATAGCATAAATGTGCCGATGGTGTGACGCTCGGGTGTCACAAGGTGGATTATATACTTTAGCAATAACGTGCTGATTGTTTGAAGATCAGGTGTCACCATTTTGACCTTTTAAATTAAAATGTGCCCTCGCGAATGAAAAATGTGCCCTCGCGAATGAAAAATGTGCCCTTGCAAATGAAAAATGTGCCCTCGCGATTGAAAAATGTGCCCTTGCAAATGAAAAATGTGATCAGCACCCTGCCCTAAAAAATTTCTAGAGTGAACACTGGGTAGGCTACTATAGTTACACACAATTTGTCAGTAAAACGTGATATACTGTACAGGGTAGGCGTGTATAGTTACACAATGTGTCAGTAAGCCAGTGATATACAGGGTAGGTAGATGTTACACTGACGGTCAGAGAGCAGTGATTCACTCCTAACATTCCGTTTATAAATCGTTAATGGTATCATTCAGTGTTTAAGACCTAGATCGTTCGCCCACCAGGTGAAGCGATATCTTTATCAATATCTCGTTTGCTAACAATATTGCATAGAGGTGATTCAGTATATCCAATCAGCCTTCCGCAGCTATCTATCCTATGGCTTACAGGTAACTCCACTATTGAGCCCTTCTGTCTAGGCCACACACAGTAACCTATCACTGTTACCATAACAACACAGGTGTTCCGCCAATGCGCATTTCACTTTAATGGCTTTATCAGGGTCGCACATGACCAGTAGCGGTGCCCGAACAGACCTTCTGAGAGCACAGAGGCTGAAGCAGCACTGACAGACCCCTACCCAAACTTTAGTATGGTACTTGGCAAGGCCTGATACACTTGACAGCATTAAGACATGTTATATTGGTATAAAAAACCCTGCCCCAATCTGCAAATCGCCTCCCACTTTGGTAATATATTTTCCCCTTTCAGGGTTGTAAATTGAGGCAGGTAGGAGATATGCTATTCTGCCCTTGCTTATACATACACATAGTCTAAAGGTGGCCATACACACGCAGATTTATCTTCAGATCTGGCTGCTTGAAACAAAAAAATGGTTATGGATGAGAGCAAATGACAGTTGACCATTTGCTTGGAAATGTTGGAAAACAGACAAACTGTCACTCATCCATAACCATGTTTTTGTTCCAACCAGCCAGATCTGAAGATAAATCTTACTAGTGTATGGGCACCACTTTATTTGTATACATATATTTGCCTGTGTGGCTACTGCTAATACCTGTGTGATGACATCACAATGGCCCTGGGATGACATAACAGTGATTCTATGATGTCACAATGCCTGGTGAGCCAGGACGGAACACTAGGAATCATTCTGTTGCCTGGTCCCGACTTGTGCAGTCAGAGCTTTTGAACGTGTCTGATTATTCAGCATTTTCAGTTCATATATTGTGTTTGGAGAGGAGCAAGGAGAGAGAGGAGAGAGAGGAGGAAGGAGGAGACAAACGGGAGCAGCCCTGCGCTGCGTCCCGTTCTATATTGGCAAGGTAAGTGCGCTCTTATTTCTATTCATACTTTTTTGTTTGAGCAATTGGGGTTCTTCATGGATTTCTTAAGGGGCGAGGCTCACCTGAAAGTGGGCGTGTCATAGCATAGAAGGCGGTTATGTCCCAATTTAGTGGGTGTTTCAGGGGCTCTTTGCCCAAACCTGAGGGGTTATTTATTATTTATATCACTGCCGGTTCCCAATGACCCCCAACATTTTTGACGTTCAATATGAGCTAAAATGGTTATTCGATTCCAGTGGGTTCGTGTCCCCCCCCCCCCCCCCACACACACACAAACACTTTTTTATTTTGGTTTAAACCCTTTCTTTTTGTTGGTGGTTAAATGATCACAATTTGCATGTGACAATGGGCACCGATATTATGCCCACATTTCACTGCAAATGAGGTTGCTGATAAATGGGCTTTACATAATAAAGCCCTTTATTTCCCCCAATACTCCATTATGGTATTGTATTCGCTGATACCTGCATATCTGTGGTCAGTTGTGTAACACATATTTATACTGATCCTACTAGCGGAGCATTGTGATTCCGGATTATAATCCTATGAATATGAAATTAATTGTGACAGGAGATCGGGGACCATATTCACCTTTTGCTTTTCATGGCGCCCAGAGAGGTCGCGTATAGTAGCGTAAAGGGCTCGCTTGGCTGCCTATTTCCGCTGCCTATCAAGCAGGTAAACTCCATCCCGCCAAAGGCACGCCCACCCCGCCACACAAATACCCGCACTATGCTGCAACACGTACGCTTACACATTCACCACCCGCATCGAATGATTTTTCCTCTGTTCGTTGTGTTTCCGTCCACTATGACTAGAAGGGATATTTGTGTATAGCTTATTTGTTATTTAATATTACTATTTTATCTTTAATTAAGGTGCGCAGTGAGTCAAACTTGCTACAAGAGGGGAAATGGCCCAATTGCCATCAGAGAGCCAAGCCAAACAAGAACCCCGGGAGAGGCAGATGCCCCCGGCACCGCGGGTAAGACAGGCCCCACCGCCTCCCCGCGAGAAAAAGGCACCACCGCCTCCCCGCGAGAGAAAGGCACCACCGCCTCCCCGCGAGAGAAAGGCCCCATCGCCTCCCTGCGAGAGAAAGGCCCCACCGCCTCCCTGCGAGAGAAAGGCCCCACCACCTCCCCGTGAGAGAAAGGCCCCACCGGCACCGAGGGAGAGACAGGCCCCACCGGCACCGAGGGAGAGACAGGCCCCACCGGCACCAAGGGAGAGACAGGCCCCATCGGCACCAATGGAGAGACAGGCCCCACCGGCACCAAGGGAGAGACAGACCCCACCGGCACCAAGGGAGAGACAGGCTTCCTTACCATTGAGGAATTCGCCCCCGTCAATATCCACGGTGTGGCAAGAGCCACCGTCACGATCAACGGAATGGTATACGCCCCCATCACCATCCATGGAGAGGCAAGAGCCCCCGTTCCAATCCACGGAGTGGCATGAGAACCCATTCTCAATGGACTGGTATTTTGAGATCCCGGAAACATCCACAGAGTGGCAAGAGTCTCAGGAAGCATCCACGGAGTGGCAAGAGTCCCAGGAAGCATCCACGGTGTGGCAAGAGTCCCAGGAAGCATCCATGGTGTGGCAAGAGTCCCAGGAAACCTACACGGAGTGGCAAGAGACCCAGGAAACATCTATGGAGTGGCCCCCCGTCACCACCGACAGAGTGGTATACGCCCCCGTCACCATCCACGGAGTGGTATGCACCCCCGCCGCCATCCACGGAGTGGCATGCGCCCCCGTCACCATTTACGGAGTGGCAAGCGTCCCTGTCACTGGAGTGGCATGCACCCCCTACACCATCCAAGGAGTGGTATGCACCCCTGTCACCATCACGAAGTGGCATGCACTCCCAATGTAGAGGTGTCCCACTACATTTCAACTTCTGTTAAATATGGAATATTGCACATAACAACCAATCAGACTGTATCTATTATCTCCTATACGATACTAAATTAATGAGTAGTCTAGATAATAGACAATTTATTTATTTAGTATTGTCTAGGAGATACTAGATAGAATCTGATTGGTTGTTATGGGCAACATCCCATCTTCAACAGAATTCCCATCTTATACCCCATCATGTGTTATTTCCAACAACAATTTGGGTAATAAAATGAGTGGTGAATAATACTGTATCTCTGTGGTTATTTCCTCATTTGGAGCGTCTCCATGCTGGGTGAATGCTTGGCGGCTACAGTGTCAGAATATGTCAAATAAAACATGTGTACATTTACTTTTTTAAATATGTCTACACACATCTCAGAGGGTTCCTTGGTCTATGAGAAGACCTAGCCATTACCCGATAATTCTGTCTGCACACATCTCAGAGGGCTCCTTGGTCTATGAGAAGGACCTAGCCAATACCCATCATTCTCCTGTCTACACACACTGTCTACACACATCTCAGAGGGTTCCTTGGTCTATGAGGAGACATAGCCATTACCCATGATTCTTCTATCTACATACATCTCAGAGGGTTCCTTGGTTCCTTTCTCCTATCTACAGACATCTCAAAGTGTTTCTTGATCTATGAGACATAGCCATTACCCCATCATTCTCCTGTCTACACACAACTCAGATGGGTTCCTTGGTCTATGAGGAGATGCAGCCATTACCTCATCATTATTGTGTCTACATACAGGACATCTCAGAGGGTTCCCTGGTCTAGGAGGAGATCCCTTGGTCTAGGAGGAGACCCCATCATTCTCCTGTTTACACACATCTCAGAGGGTTCCTTGCTTTGGTCCTTGCAGTATTTAAAACAGCCATTAAAATCCTGTAATTTCAGTAATGTTACAAATGCCTGGGGAGTTCATACAGTAGGTTGCGGCACATTCAAAATGTTACCTCAGGAAACAAAATGGCCACTTCACAAAGCGCTGCAGTGAGGCCCCTTGTTCACAGTGACTGATATTTTGCATCTTCCTAACAAGTTTGTGCTAAAATAATACACACAATGCAATATTAGCATTGCTGTCTGTCAAAAAGTGTATTAGTAGGTCGACGATAACTAGGTCAACGGTCATTAGGTCAACCACTATTGGTCGACAGTAAAAAGGTCTACATGCACTATGGTTGACATGGACTAAAGTTTGAGACAAGCAAAAGGTCGACATGACTTTTTAAGATTTTTAGTGCCTAGGTCAACAACAGTCCCTCAATTAGTGTACCAAGTACCCTCGTATGGTGCCTCCCTCGCCATACTTTACCATTACCAATTGTAGGCCACGTGGATAATAAATTATAACAAGTTATCCAAGTGAAAAAGGTTGGAAAGAGATAAAAACAGCCAACCAGCTTCTAACTGCCATGTTACGGCCTGTGTTTCAAAAATGTCAGCTAAGAGCTGATTGGTTGGTACCTTAGCTCTCTCCAATCTTTGATAAATATCCTCCTTACAGACACAGCAGGCTTCTTCCGAACACTTCAAGTCCAGCGCTTATTTGGTGCAGACAAGGAAATGGGTAATTATGTCCTGACAATACAGTGTACAGCATCCAAAAAGGCCGACAAGCCTTGATGAACAGCACACGTGGCACACTTATCTCTCTCCTTATGTACACACCACTGGAGAGTGGTATAGTCAGATGATTATCGATTTTGGCCACACTTTATTTCATACAAACGGAGAAGAGGAGACGCCCAATCTACATGTGATAGGGAATATGGATTGTACGCTCCACTGGGGTAGGGACTGATGTGAATGTTCAAATATTCTATGTAAAGTGCAGCGGAATCTGTGTGCGCTATATAAGAAACTGCTAATAAATAAATTAATAATATAGGGATGTATGGTATTTTCTCCCCACTCTGGCAGGCATCTTCGGTAATGGGTATCCATATATAACAAGAATCCCTTTCAATACTGCGGTCATCTCTACTGTATAAACCAGTTTGAGGCGGAGAAGAGGAGACTAATATACCTTCATAGGGATGTATTATCTATTGATAGCGCTGATGAACGAGACACAATTTCATATGGTCTTGCATATGATCTTTTTCTTTCATGTGTTTATATGGTGTAGGGACACCATCCCTGTGTCTTCATCCACCAAGATGCATTCTAAGCGTGATTTGAACACCTTTATATTACTTTCATACTATAGAGTAGGCTACTGTAGTTACACAATGGGCCTTATTTTGGTTCATTCTTTCTGACAAAATCCTTCTTAGATGGGCAAAACCATGTGCACTGCAGGTGGGGCAGGTGTTACTTGTGCAGAGAGAATTAGATTTGGGTGGGGTTTTACTATAAAGTGAGATCTATATTGCAGTGTAAAAATAAAGCAGTCAGTATTTTCCCTGCACAGAAACAAAATTACTCACCCAAATCTAATTCTCTCTGCACATGTTACATCTGCCCCCCCTGCAGTGCACATGGTTTTGTCCATCTAAGAAGGATTTTGTCAGAAAGAATGAACCAAAATAAGGCCCAATGTGTCAGTAAGCCAGTGCTATTACAGGGTGAGCTGCTAAACTTACACACAATATGTCAGTAAGTCAGTGCTATACAGGGTAGGCTGCTATAGCTATACACAATATGTTAGTAAGACGTGCTATACAGGGTAGGCTGCTATAGATACATGTAATGCGTCAGTAAGCCAGTGCTATTACAGGGTAGGCTACTATAGTTACACACAATGTGTCAGTAAGCCAGTGCTATACAGGGTAGGCTACTATAGTTGCACACAATGCGTCAGTAAGTAAGTGCTATACAGGGTGAACTGCTATAGATACACACAATGTGTCCGTAAGCCAGTGCTCTACAGGGTAGGGTACTATAGTTACACACACAATGTGTCAGTAAGCCAGTGCTATACAAAGTAGGCTACTATAGTTACACACAATGTCAGTAAGCCAGTGCTATACAGGGTAGGCTACTATAGTTACACACAATGCGTCAGTAAGCCAGTGCTATACAGGGTGAACTGTTATAGATACACACAATGTGTCAGTAAGCCAGTGCTATACAGGGTAGGGTACTATAGTTACACACACAATGTGTCGGTAAGCCAGTGCTATACAGAGTAGGTTAATATAGCTATACACAATGCTTCTGTAAGCTAGTGTTATACAGGTTGGTCGTCTATATATATATTTTTGGGGCCTAGGGGTGCCGTGGAAAAATTCTGATACTTTAGGGCAGGCATTCCCAACCACGGTCCTCAAGGCACGCCAACAGTGCAGGTTTTAGTGATATCCAGGCTTCAGTACAGATGGTTTAATCAGAATCCCTCAGATACTAATTAAGTCACCTGTGCTCAAGTCTGGATATCTACAAAACCTGCACTGTTGGTGAGCCTTGAGGACCGTGGTTGGCAATGCCTTGATTAAAAAAGATTGAGAACCCCTGGAGTAGGCTGATATAGTTACACACAATGCTTCAGTAAGCTAGTGCAATACAGAGTAGGATACTATAGTTACACATAATGCGTCGGTAAGCCAGTGCTATACAGGGTGAGCTGCTATAGATACACACTGTGTCAGTAAGCCAGGGCTATACAGGGTGAGCTGCTATAGATACACACACTGTGTCAGTAAGCCAGGGCTATACAGGGTGAGCTGCTATAGATACACACACTGGGCGGAATGTACTAAAGGGAAAATGCGGTAAAACCCCTGTTTTACCGCATTTTCCTATGTACCATTACCCGGCCGCACGGATTTCGCCGGGCAGGGTAGCTACATATAGCAGCCTATGGGCTTCTTTTCGCCACCCGCCGCCTCGTCGCAACCCCGCCACCTCGCCGACCCCCCCTTTCCCCCTCCCTTGGGCCTACCCTTCTTGCAGGTCCTCCTGGACCCCGGAAGGTAAGCCCTTCCTCCCCCTATCAACGCAGCCGGACGTCCTTCCGGCTGCAGGGGGAGGAGGAGGCGCCGGGGACAGCCTGCTTAGCTTTCCCCAGCGTGTAGGCATCAGGAGGCGGCAGGCAGGAGACGGAGACCCCCCGCAGGCCACAGTACAGGTATCGCGGGGGGTCTCCGTCACCGCATCGCGATGCCAGCCGCATATGTTAGTACATATGCGCTGGCATCGCGGCGGACAGCGGCGAAGGGCGGCGATGTATATTAATACATCCCCCCACTGTGTCAGTAAGCCAGTTGCTATACAGGGTGAGCTGCTATAGTTACACACAATGCGTCAGTAAGCCAATGCTATACAGGGTAGGCTACTATAATTAAATGCAATGTGTCAGTAAGCCACTGCTATACAGAGTAGACTTCTATAGTTACACACAAGGTGTCAGTAAACTAGTGCTATACAGGGTAGGCTATTATAATTAAACACAATGTGTCAGTAAGTCAGTGCTATTACAGGGTGAGCTGCTAAATTTACATTAAATGTGTCAGTAAACCAGTGCTATACAGAGTAGGCTACTATGGTTACACACAATGCGTCAGCAAGCCAGTGCTATACAGGGTGAACTGCCATACTGTTACTCACAAAGAGTCAGTAAGCCAGTGCCATACAGATAGGCTGCCATAGATACACACGATGTGTCAGTAAGCCAGTTCTATACAGGGTAGGCTGCTATAGATACACACTATGTGTCAGTAAGACGTGCTATACAGGGTAGGCGGCTATAGATACATGTAATGTGTCAGCAAGTCAGTGCTATACAGGGTAGTAGTGTTCCCGCTAGGCTTATTTCACGGGGCGCTGCGCCCTGCCCCTTTTATAGCTGCCGATTTCCGCCCTGCCTGCAGCAGCAGGGGGGGGGGGGGGGGACAGTGAGCACCAGGAGATCACAGGGCAGAGGCTGCTCTGTGCGTGACAGTGCGTCCACTTGAAGGCACCGGCCCAGAAGCCTGCTGGTAGTGACACCTGCTGGCTGGAGGCAGTGCTTGGCCCCCGGGGCCAGTGAAGGAATTTGTGCTTGAAATAGGCAATACTTAATGGGTGCCAACAACACTATTGCCCATTCTCCATCACTGACATTATGATGTCAAAGTATGACCGATGTCACAGACCCATACTATTCATTCGCAGTACGAGTGCAGTGCACATGCAAATTGATGGTGTGACGCTCAGGTGTCACAAGATGGTTATATAGCATAAATGTGCCGATGGTGTGATGCTCAGGTGTCACAGGATGGATTATATACAGTAGAATAAATGTGCTGTTGGTGTGACGCTCAGGTGTCACAAGATGGGTTATATAGCATAAATGTGCTGATGGTGTGACACTCAGGTGTCACAGGATGGGTTATATAGCATAAATGTGCTGATGGTGTGACACTCAGGTGTCACAAGATGGTTATATAGCATATAAATGTGCTGATGGTGTGACACTCAGGTGTCACAAGATGGTTATATAGCATAAATGTGCTAAAGGTGTGACACTCAGGTGTCACAGGATGGGTTATATAGCATAAATGTGCTGATGGTGTGACGCTCATGTGTCACAAGATGGTTATATAGCATAAATGTGCTGATGGTGTGACACTCAGGTGTCACAGGATGGGTTATATAGCATAAATGTGCTGATGGTGTGACGCTCAGGTGTCACAAGATGGGTTATATAGCATAAATGTGCTGATGGTGTGACGCTCAGGTGTCACAGGATGGGTTATATAGCATAAATGTGCTGATGGTGTGACGCTCAGGTGTCACAAGATGGTTTATATAGCATAAATTTGCTGATGGTGTGACACTCAGGTGTCACAAGATGGGTTATATAGCATAAATGTGCTGATGGTGTGACACTCAGGTGTCACAAAATGGATTATATAGCATAAATGTGCTGATGGTGTGACACTCAGGTGTCACAGGATGGGTTATATAGCATAAATGTGCTGATGGTGTGACGCTCAGGTGTCACAAGATGGGTTATATAGCATAAATGTGCTGATGGTGTGACGCTCAGGTGTCACAGGATGGTTTATATAGCATAAATGTGCTGATGGTGTGACACTCAGGTGTCACAAGATGGGTTATATAGCATAAATGTGCTGATGGTGTGACACTCAGGTGTCACAAGATGGATTATATAGCATAAATGTGCTGATGGTGTGACGCTCAGGTGTCACAGGATGGGTTATATAGCATAAATTTGCTGATGGTGTGACACTCAGGTGTCACAAGATGGGTTATATAGCATAAATCTGCTGATGGTGTGACGCTCAGGTGTCACATGATGGATTATATAGTATAAATGTGCTGATGGTGTGACGCTCAGGTGTCACAAGATGGGTTATATAGCATAAATGTGCTGATGGTGTGACGCTCAGGTGTCACAGGACGGATTATATAGCATAAATGTGCTGATGGTGTGACGCTCAGGTGTCACAGGATGGATTATATAGCATAAATGTGCCGATGGTGTGACACTCCGGTGTCACAAGATTGGTGACACTCTGGTGTCACAAGATGGTTATATAGCATAAATGTGCTGATGGTGTGACGCTCAGGTGTCACAGGATGGATTATATAGCATAAATGTGCTGATGGTGTGACGCTCAGGTGTCACAGGATGGATTATATAGCATAAATGTGCTGATGGTGTGACGCTCCGGTGTCACAAGATGGTTATATAGCATAAATGTGCTGATGGTGTGACGCTCCAGTGTCACAAGATGGGTTATATAGCATAAATGTGCCGATGGTGTGACACTCAGGTGTCATAAGATGGTTATATAGCATAAATGTGCCGATGGTGTGACGCTCAGGTGTCACAAGATGGTTATATAGCATAAATGTGCCGATGGTGTGACGCTCGGGTGTCACAAGGTGGATTATATACTTTAGCAATAACGTGCTGATTGTTTGAAGATCAGGTGTCACCATTTTGACCTTTTAAATTAAAATGTGCCCTCGCGAATGAAAAATGTGCCCTCGCGAATGAAAAATGTGCCCTTGCAAATGAAAAATGTGCCCTCGCGATTGAAAAATGTGCCCTTGCAAATGAAAAATGTGATCAGCACCCTGCCCTAAAATATTTCTAGAGTGAACACTGGGTAGGCTACTATAGTTACACACAATTTGTCAGTAAAACGTGATATACTGTACAGGGTAGGCGTGTATAGTTACACAATGTGTCAGTAAGCCAGTGATATACAGGGTAGGTAGATGTTACACTGACGGTCAGAGAGCAGTGATTCACTCCTAACATTCCGTTTATAAATCGTTAATGGTATCATTCAGTGTTTAAGACCTAGATCGTTCGCCCACCAGGTGAAGCGATATCTTTGTCAATATCTCGTTTGCTAACAATATTGCATAGAGGTTATTCAGTATATCCAATCAGCCTTCCGCAGCTATCTATCCTATGGCTTACAGGTAACTCCACTATTGAGCCCTTCTGTCTAGGCCACACACAGTAACCTATCACTGTTACCATAACAACACAGGTGTTCCGCCAATGCGCATTTCACTTTAATGGCTTTATCAGGGTCGCACATGACCAGTAGCGGTGCCCGAACAGACCTTCTGAGAGCACAGAGGCTGAAGCAGCACTGACAGACCCCTACCCAAACTTTAGTATGGTACTTGGCAAGGCCTGATACACTTGACAGCATTAAGACATGTTATATTGGTATAAAAAACCCTGCCCCAATCTGCAAATCGCCTCCCACTTTGGTAATATATTTTCCCCTTTCAGGGTTGTAAATTGAGGCAGGTAGGAGATATGCTATTCTGCCCTTGCTTATACATACACATAGTCTAAAGGTGGCCATACACACGCAGATTTATCTTCAGATCTGGCTGCTTGAAACAAAAAAATGGTTATGGATGAGAGCAAATGACAGTTGACCATTTGCTTGGAAATGTTGGAAAACAGACAAACTGTCACTCATCCATAACCATGTTTTTGTTCCAACCAGCCAGATCTGAAGATAAATCTTACTAGTGTATGGGCACCACTTTATTTGTATACATATATTTGCCTGTGTGGCTACTGCTAATACCTGTGTGATGACATCACAATGGCCCTGGGATGACATAACAGTGATTCTATGATGTCACAATGCCTGGTGAGCCAGGACGGAACACTAGGAATCATTCTGTTGCCTGGTCCCGACTTGTGCAGTCAGAGCTTTTGAACGTGTCTGATTATTCAGCATTTTCAGTTCATATATTGTGTTTGGAGAGGAGCAAGGAGAGAGAGGAGAGAGAGGAGGAAGGAGGAGACAAACGGGAGCAGCCCTGCGCTGCGTCCCGTTCTATATTGGCAAGGTAAGTGCGCTCTTATTTCTATTCATACTTTTTTGTTTGAGCAATTGGGGTTCTTCATGGATTTCTTAAGGGGCGAGGCTCACCTGAAAGTGGGCGTGTCATAGCATAGAAGGCGGTTATGTCCCAATTTAGTGGGTGTTTCAGGGGCTCTTTGCCCAAACCTGAGGGGTTATTTATTATTTATATCACTGCCGGTTCCCAATGACCCCCAACATTTTTGACGTTCAATATGAGCTAAAATGGTTATTTGATTCCAGTGGGTTCGTGTCCCCCCCTCCACACACACACACAAACACTTTTTTATTTTGGTTTAAACCCTTTCTTTTTGTTGGTGGTTAAATGATCACAATTTGCATGTGACAATGGGCACCGATATTATGCCCACATTTCACTGCAAATGAGGTTGCTGATAAATGGGCTTTACATAATAAAGCCCTTTATTTCCCCCAATACTCCATTATGGTATTGTATTCGCTGATACCTGCATATCTGTGGTCAGTTGTGTAACACATATTTATACTGATCCTACTAGCGGAGCATTGTGATTCCGGATTATAATCCTATGAATATGAAATTAATTGTGACAGGAGATCGGGGACCATATTCACCTTTTGCTTTTCATGGCGCCCAGAGAGGTCGCGTATAGTAGCGTAAAGGGCTCGCTTGGCTGCCTATTTCCGCTGCCTATCAAGCAGGTAAACTCCATCCCGCCAAAGGCACGCCCACCCCGCCACACAAATACCCGCACTATGCTGCAACACGTACGCTTACACATTCACCACCCGCATCGAATGATTTTTCCTCTGTTCGTTGTGTTTCCGTCCACTATGACTAGAAGGGATATTTTTGTATAGCTTATTTGTTATTTAATATTACTATTTTATCTTTAATTAAGGTGCGCAGTGAGTCAAACTTGCTACAAGAGGGGAAATGGCCCAATTGCCATCAGAGAGCCAAGCCAAACAAGAACCCCGGGAGAGGCAGATGCCCCCGGCACCGCGGGTAAGACAGGCCCCACCGCCTCCCCGCGAGAAAAAGGCACCACCGCCTCCCCGCGAGAGAAAGGCACCACCGCCTCCCCGCGAGAGAAAGGCCCCACCGCCTCCCTGCGAGAGAAAGGCCCCACCGCCTCCCTGCGAGAGAAAGGCCCCACCACCTCCCCGCGAGAGAAAGGCCCCACCGGCACCGAGGGAGAGACAGGCCCCACCGGCACCGAGGGAGAGACAGGCCCCACCGGCACCAAGGGAGAGACAGGCCCCATCGGCACCAATGGAGAGACAGGCCCCACCGGCACCAAGGGAGAGACAGACCCCACCGGCACCAAGGGAGAGACAGGCTTCCTTACCATTGAGGAATTCGCCCCCGTCAATATCCACGGTGTGGCAAGAGCCACCGTCACGATCAACGGAATGGTATACGCCCCCATCACCATCCATGGAGAGGCAAGAGCCCCCGTTCCAATCCACGGAGTGGCATGAGAACCCATTCTCAATGGACTGGTATTTTGAGATCCCGGAAACATCCACAGAGTGGCAAGAGTCTCAGGAAGCATCCACGGAGTGGCAAGAGTCCCAGGAAGCATCCACGGTGTGGCAAGAGTCCCAGGAAGCATCCATGGTGTGGCAAGAGTCCCAGGAAACCTACACGGAGTGGCAAGAGACCCAGGAAACATCTATGGAGTGGCCCCCCGTCACCACCGACAGAGTGGTATACGCCCCCGTCACCATCCACGGAGTGGTATGCACCCCCGCCGCCATCCACGGAGTGGCATGCGCCCCCGTCACCATTTACGGAGTGGCAAGCGTCCCTGTCACTGGAGTGGCATGCACCCCCTACACCATCCAAGGAGTGGTATGCACCCCTGTCACCATCACGAAGTGGCATGCACTCCCAATGTAGAGGTGTCCCACTACATTTCAACTTCTGTTAAATATGGAATATTGCACATAACAACCAATCAGACTGTATCTATTATCTCCTATACGATACTAAATTAATGAGTAGTCTAGATAATAGACAATTTATTTATTTAGTATTGTCTAGGAGATACTAGATAGAATCTGATTGGTTGTTATGGGCAACATCCCATCTTCAACAGAATTCCCATCTTATACCCCATCATGTGTTATTTCCAACAACAATTTGGGTAATAAAATGAGTGGTGAATAATACTGTATCTCTGTGGTTATTTCCTCATTTGGAGCGTCTCCATGCTGGGTGAATGCTTGGCGGCTACAGTGTCAGAATATGTCAAATAAAACATGTGTACATTTACTTTTTTAAATATGTCTACACACATCTCAGAGGGTTCCTTGGTCTATGAGAAGACCTAGCCATTACCCGATAATTCTGTCTGCACACATCTCAGAGGGCTCCTTGGTCTATGAGAAGGACCTAGCCAATACCCATCATTCTCCTGTCTACACACACTGTCTACACACATCTCAGAGGGTTCCTTGGTCTATGAGGAGACATAGCCATTACCCATGATTCTTCTATCTACATACATCTCAGAGGGTTCCTTGGTTCCTTTCTCCTATCTACAGACATCTCAAAGGGTTTCTTGATCTATGAGGAGACATAGCCATTACCCCATCATTCTCCTGTCTACACACAACTCAGATGGGTTCCTTGGTCTATGAGGAGATGCAGCCATTACCTCATCATTATTGTGTCTACATACAGGACATCTCAGAGGGTTCCCTGGTCTAGGAGGAGATCCCTTGGTCTAGGAGGAGACCCCATCATTCTCCTGTTTACACACATCTCAGAGGGTTCCTTGCTTTGGTCCTTGCAGTATTTAAAACAGCCATTAAAATCCTGTAATTTCAGTAATGTTACAAATGCCTGGGGAGTTCATACAGTAGGTTGCGGCACATTCAAAATGTTACCTCAGGAAACAAAATGGCCACTTCACAAAGCGCTGCAGTGAGGCCCCTTGTTCACAGTGACTGATATTTTGCATCTTCCTAACAAGTTTGTGCTAAAATAATACACACAATGCAATATTAGCATTGCTGTCTGTCAAAAAGTGTATTAGTAGGTCGACGATAACTAGGTCAACGGTCATTAGGTCAACCACTATTGGTCGACAGTAAAAAGGTCTACATGCACTATGGTTGACATGGACTAAAGTTTGAGACAAGCAAAAGGTCGACATGACTTTTTAAGATTTTTAGTGCCTAGGTCAACAACAGTCCCTCAATTAGTGTACCAAGTACCCTCGTATGGTGCCTCCCTCGCCATACTTTACCATTACCAATTGTAGGCCACGTGGATAATAAATTATAACAAGTTATCCAAGTGAAAAAGGTTGGAAAGAGATAAAAACAGCCAACCAGCTTCTAACTGCCATGTTACGGCCTGTGTTTCAAAAATGTCAGCTAAGAGCTGATTGGTTGGTACCTTAGCTCTCTCCAATCTTTGATAAATATCCTCCTTACAGACACAGCAGGCTTCTTCCGAACACTTCAAGTCCAGCGCTTATTTGGTGCAGACAAGGAAATGGGTAATTATGTCCTGACAATACAGTGTACAGCATCCAAAAAGGCCGACAAGCCTTGATGAACAGCACACGTGGCACACTTATCTCTCTCCTTATGTACACACCACTGGAGAGTGGTATAGTCAGATGATTATCGATTTTGGCCACACTTTATTTTATACAAACGGAGAAGAGGAGACGCCCAATCTACATGTGGTAGGGAATATGGATTGTACGCTCCACTGGGGTAGGGACTGATGTGAATGTTCAAATATTCTCTGTAAAGTGCAGCGGAATCTGTGTGCGCTATATAAGAAACTGCTAATAAATAAATTAATAATATAGGGATGTATGGTATTTTCTCCCCACTCTGGCAGGCATCTTCGGTAATGGGTATCCATATATAACAAGAATCCCTTTCAATACTGCGGTCATCTCTACTGTATAAACCAGTTTGAGGCGGAGAAGAGGAGACTAATATACCTTCATAGGGATGTATTATCTATTGATAGCGCTGATGAACGAGACACAATTTCATATGGTCTTGCATATGATCTTTTTCTTTCATGTGTTTATATGGTGTGGGGACACCATCCCTGTGTCTTCATCCACCAAGATGCATTCTAAGCGCGATTTGAACACCTTTATATTACTTTCATACTATAGAGTAGGCTACTGTAGTTACACACAATGTGTCAGTAAGCCAGTGCTATTACAGGGTGAGCTGCTAAACTTACACACAATATGTCAGTAAGTCAGTGCTATACAGGGTAGGCTGCTATAGCTATACACAATATGTCAGTAAGACGTGCTATACAGGGTAGGCTGCTATAGATACATAAAATGCGTCAGTAAGCCAGTGCTATTACAGGGTAGGCTACTATAGTTACACACAATGTGTCAGTAAGCCAGTGCTATACAGGGTAGGCTACTATAGTTGCACACAATGCGTCAGTAAGTAAGTGCTATACAGGGTGAACTGCTATAGATACACACAATGTGTCCGTAAGCCAGTGCTCTACAGGGTAGGGTACTATAGTTACACACACAATGTGTCAGTAAGCCAGTGCTCTACAAAGTAGGCTACTATAGTTACACACAATGGGCATTATTCTGCTCGGAGCGGCCAAACGTGCGTACGTTCGCCATTACCGCACGCTAGCCGTACGCGGCCGTTAGGGTTAAGTCCACCCACAAATCAGCCGCTTACGTACGGGCAGAAATAACGTAGAAGGGGAGTGGCGTACAAATGAGCGTACGGCAACGTACGCGGACGGGCCAGCCCTTGCACTCCGACAACAGGCGTACAACTGAGCGTACGGCGCCGTGTACGGCCGTCTTTCCTCCGTCTCCCCACCGACTTCTTGCGGAGATCTGAGCGTACGCCAGTTTGCACGGACGGGTCCCTATTGTTTTCAATGGAAAACTCAGCTTATGTCACCGCTCGTGAGAGTGAGCGTACGTCCGTGCACGCTGGCATACCCTTCACATATATGGACCTGCAAATCTTGCCTCTCAACTACTAATCTGACAATTGATTAATTAATCTATTTGTTATTCAATTATTGTTTTCTATTAACTCAATTGTCTACCTTAATAAAGACCTAATAAAACTACATTTGAACCCACATTACATGTATATTTGTTATGTTCTAATGTGGCATTTTAATCACTATCTATGTGTCCCCATATTGCTGTTACTTTTAAATCAAGTTATGTTGGTGTTTCTGTATATGTACTAAATTATGTCCGTAATTACTTTGTCCAAAATGTGTAACATGTATACCTACCCTGATGTTATGTGTGATGTTTTAATCGAACAACATTAAACATTCATGCATTTTCACTATGTGTTATTTTACTCAAAAACACACACATTCACACATCAATCATTACCCCTCACCTCAAATGACAAGTATAACTTACAGTACACATCTGTATGTACCTACCCTTACACGCCCTCTAACATATTTATTATTAAAAACACAGGCAATTTCGAACTGTAATCAAACTTTTATTTTATACAAAAATAAAAAGGGGGTGGGATAAATAAAAAATTAAAGGCGGGCCTCCAGAAGGCCAAAAAGGAGCTGGAGGTATACGAGGGTCAGCATGATCTCCCGTATTAGGGCTGCCACCTCCTCCTGCTGCTGTTCAGTGTCTGTAATGAAGGGATAAAACAAAAAATTAATATATAACATACACAAATGTTTGTTGTATTTGTACATAATAAAAAGTTCAGAGTTATGTGTGAAGGGCACATACATTTAGAAACTACATTGAAGATGGGTCTGCTGTAAACACAGTACTAAAAAATAATATGTTAACACACACATACTGTACATAGTAAATAACATTAATTCAATTACTCCTTCATCAATGAATGTATGCTGTATCCCAATTGGTACTTTGGTTTTGGGGGACTGTCCTCTAACCTCACAATTAGCCTGTGCTATTTAAGGGTTATGACATTGTTGTGGCTTAAGCACTCCTTAGTATTTTAAATTTAGGACATTGCTGTACAAATATAGGCCTACAGCTATGTTTGTAAAGCATGCATCCGCATGGCCTCACACACTATTACCAAAACAATCTCTACATTTAAGTTGCACCAGTGGCAGATTAAGCCTTTGGGGGGCCCGGGGTACTTTAGAGCGGGGGGCCCCCTTGCACTTGTCATTACTGGCCGCACACTGCATGGGCGAATATTATACTGTCAAAACATAGAGTAAAGGCAGAATAAACTTAGTCAATGGTTACCTGCAGGGGATATATATATATATATATATATATATATATATATATATATATATATATATATATATATATATAGACAGGGGGTTGGCGGCACTCGGAATAATAATAGACCCCATATATATATATATACACACACCACATGAAAAGCCTGTGTTTGTCCCTCTGCCCCTTACTCTGGAGGAGACCTCACAGTCCTAGTGCTGCCTCTGATTAAAAACCCTCCTATGACTAAGCTGCTGCTGCTGTTCTCCATGGACCTGAGAAGCATGTAATGAGCTCCACCAATCAGAGCTCAGCACAAACTTCTCAGCCTCTGTCCTCTGGTGCAAAGTGTCATGGGACTTAGTCAACTCCCAGAAATGCACTGCACACTTGTGCAATCAGTGTGCCTTGGCTCCCGATGCTCAGCACCATAAATCATTGTCACATTGGCAGATAGGTCAAGCTGCAGCACTACCCCACCCATGCACAAAACATTTAGCTAAAAAAAAAAAAAACATAACTTAAACATTTTATTTTTAAAAAATACATGACAACCACAGGGGGCCCCTAGCTAGAGGGGGGCCCAGGGGCACTGACCCCTTGCGCCTCCATTATAATCCGGCCCTGTGTTGCACATCATGCTGGGAACTGGAGTTACCCAACACCTGGAGCCACATAACTACCACACCACTAATGTCGGATATCTCATTGGATGTACTGTTATGTCAATTATTCAAGGGGTGAGGCATGGCCACACTCAAAAAAAACACCAAGGGGAGCCTTGTTCCTGGAGAAGGACAGGACACACCTCATGGTCGGCCTGCAGTGATATGTTGCAACTAATGTTGATGTTGGATACACATATGTGGTTGTTGTGATTGTTTATGTGTAGAAATGTGTAGGTCAACATTAGACACATTATTTACTTACGGCTACTTGAGCCATCCTGGTCGCCGCTGGTTGGCTGTGCAGTGGTTGGGGGGGTCACGAGCAAGGGGGATGGTCCTGGAGTTTGGACCGAGGTAGTGGGTGTGAGTGGGGAGTGGAGAGGTTTGGGGGTGGGTGGTGGAGAGGTGTAGGGGGGTTGGAAATGGGGTGGGGAGGGGGGGGGGTGGGGGTTGGGGAGGGGGGGGTTGTGGAGGGGGTGGGGGTTGTGGAGGGGGTGGGGGTTGGGGAGGGGGGGGGGGGGGGTTGTGGAGGGGGTGGGGGTTGTGGAGGGGGAAGGGGATGGGGAAATTGTGTGGGTCCAAACTGCACCCTGTGTCTCCTCTTCTTCCTCCTCCTCTTCTTCCTCCTCCTCCTCTTCCTCCTCCTCCTCTTCCTCCTCCTCTTTCTTCTCCTCCTCCTCCTCCTCCTCTTCCTCCTCCTCCTCTTCCTCCTCCTCCTCTTCCTCCTCCTCCTCTTCCTCTTCCTCCTCTTCCTCCTCCTCCTCGGCTGCCTGGTCCCGGGCTGCCTGCTCCCGGGCTTCAATGCGTGCCCTTGCCCGTGCTGAAATGTTCATGTTGATGGCATAGAAATCGAAGATTGGGTTTCATAAAAAAGGGGGAAAGAAAAATTCACATTAGTCATGCTCATAACCTTCAAAATTATCATTGCTGTGAAATTTCAGACATTTATCATGCAAACTATTTGATATCCTACACCCAAAAACTGATCAACTACTTAAACCCCCCCTATACACCCCCTATACACCCATATACACCCCCATATACACCCATATACCCCCCATATACACCCATATACACCCCCATATACACCCCCATATACACCCCCATATACACCCATATAAACCCATATACACCCCCATATACACCCATATACCCCCCATATACACCCATATACACCCATATACACCCCCATATACACCCCATATACACCCACATACTCAGGGACACATTTATAAAAAGTACAGAAAACATTTGCAAAATAACGCAGGCATACTAGTAAATAAAAACTTACATCGGGCAATATGGCGGCGAAGTGTGCTGAGCAACACTGGCTGCCGCCGGCGCAGGTCCGACCAGCGCCGCTCCAGTTGAGCCAGGCTCCTATCCACGCCGGTCCTGGCGAAAATTAGCCGGCGGGCAGCATTGTATGCCCGCCGCTTTTCCCTATTTGACACATAAGGGCCCCTGGGCCCCAGGCGGCGGTCCATGACCTCAACCAAGGCCAATAGCTCCTGGGTAGAAAACGCCCTAGCCCTGGTTGAAGTCATGGTGGCAATGGCGCAGTTATTAATTGCAGGTACATATATCACTTTTGGTGCTTGCTGATTGGTGTAAAAAATTGTTTGTTTGGTATTAACTTTATTAATCCTTCTTACATTAACAAACTGGATGCGAATAGAAACTTACGCGGACCGTTCCGATATACACACACCACAACCAACAGCATGCATTCAATGAAGAGAGAAGTACTGTATTTACAGTGTGCGCAAAATATTACATGCAACCCTCTACTTATAACTACGCTGCTTAAAGGGGGCACGATACACCGATATGCATGGAGAGGAGTACTGTATATACAGTAGGCGGAAAATAATACACGCAACCCTCTACTTATAACTACGCTGCTTAAAGGGGGCACGATACACCGATATGCATGGAGAGGAGTACTGTATATACAGTAGGCGGAAAATAATACACGCAACCCTCTACTTATAACTACGCTGCTTAAAGGGGGCACGATACACCGATATGCATGGAGAGGAGTACTGTATATACAGTAGGCGGAAAATAATACACGCAACCCTCTACTTATAACTACGCTGCTTAAAGGGCCACAATGCAACATGTTGCTGTATGACAATTTCCTACACATTACATATGTAAGGAAAGCATTGTAACGTGATGTTTTGAAATGTGACTCACAAGGCATACACGAACTCCAACAGATACCAGCTGACAACACTCATCATTGGAATGACAGGTGCACACATTTCACGATGTAGCCCACAATGCTCCACAACCTGTGTATATGCATATACAGGTGATTGATCAGGTGCGTTGAGACCTGCGTAATTTAAGCGGGAATTATCGGCGGGAAATATCGGCGTAAATTTGCATCTACCTTGCGGGGAAAAATATACGCCCCCTTGTTCATGGCGGGAGATTAACATATAAATATTCAGTCAGATGCAGCCCACAATTGCTGCAAACATGTCTGACTCAGACGATTCTGCAGCTGAGGACGCTCTGCAGAGAGCTACAGCACAATCCCTGCTTGATGCACTGAACAAGAGGGAACAGGAGCGGAGAAGGAGGGCCCAAGAGAGGAGTCGCCTGCAAGATCAAGCGGGCCCCTCAGTAACAGGCCCTGGTGAACCTCCACCAGCTCCACAAGGGCCAAGCAACCAGCCAGAACAAGAGGTTGCATCTCTCCAAACAGGTGTGACCCAGCAGGTGCATGGTGAGAGAACTGGGGCCACCAGAAAACGTGCTGCAACATCTAGGGTGATGACTGAGCAGGATACCACCACCAGAAAGAGAAACCCTGCATTTGTAGAGGCCGAAATGCGAATTCTAGTGCCCAGGGCACGCGAATGGATTGAATTGGCAACCAGGAAGCCGGGTGCCAGTGCAAGGAGAAACCTTTGGGACAAGATCACAGAGGAAGTGAACCAGGTGTCACCAGTGGTCAGAACTTGGGACGCGGTGAAGAAAAGGTTAGTGTGTTTGTCAGGGCAATTTTTCAGCAGTCTCCAGCAGGAACTGAGGCCCTTATTCTAGTTCACTCTTTCTGCCCAAATATTTCTTAGATGGACAAAACCATGTGCACTGCAGGTGAGGCAGGTATTACTTGTGCAGAGATAATCAGATTTGGGTGGGGTTTTACACCTGCCTCACCTGCAGTGCACATGGTTTTGTCCATCAAAGAAATATTTGGCCACACATGGCAAAAAAACATAAGATCACCCACACTAGGAAATGTCACGTAGCTAGGGGTACCACATAGTCCCTTTAATTCCGGACACATATTAATTACACAGGTTCTGTGGCTGGCTGACTTCAAGACTCCACTTCACCTAATTTTAAACTGCCACAGAACCTGTGTAAGTAACCTGTGTCCGGAATTAAAGGGACTAGGTGGTAACCCTACACGTAGCACAGTGGTGCACATATCTCATGGTGATATTTGTATTTTTAAACTTGTAGGTGGACTGACTTCAAAAGTGCACTGAAGAGGAAGATGACTGACCGGTACAACCACAGCATGTCCACCGGGAGCGGTCCTATGCCTGACCATTTGGAGTATACCCCCCTGGAGCTGGACTCCTGTGACGTGATCGATGTGGGGGAGATCAGGGGGATCTCCAATATGGACAGTGAGCTCCCGGCGGAGGTCTTTGCTGCTGCTTTTGATGGTAAGTCACAGTAATGCATTGTATTTAGAAAGATATTTTTTATTGCGTATGTGATGGTGACATTGTTTTCAATTCTTATCCTAGCAGAAGCAGAAAGTCAGGATGTACCGGCAGCATCTTCCTCTGCAGAGCCACAGGTGGAGCAAGTGGTCCAGCCTCCACCAAGACGTCGCCCCCAGCCACAGGAGACATTGAGTGAGAGCCTGTTGGTGACGCTGGACAGGATCGAGCAGCAAGGGGTGGATGCTGCGATCCGTCAGCAGCAGGTGGCGGATTTTCTGGCGGAGTGGAAGGCCACAAACCAGCTGCAGGTTGAGGCCTTGAACCGCATTAATGAAACTCTGGCGGCTGGCATGCTAAGCATTGGCCAACACCTCAGCCGCCAGAATGAACTTCTTGCGGAGCAGCTGTCCACCGCCAGGTCCCTAAGGGACAATCCCCCATCTGCTGCCCCACCCCAAGCTGCTCCCCAACCTTCCACCTCGGCTGACCCTCCTGTGTCGACTAGGGGAAGACGCCAAAAGCCAGCTGAGCCAAAGGCCCCTGTCCCCAAGGCCCCATCTAAAAGGGGCAAAAAAGGGCCCAAATGAGACCTGGTTCACTTCCTCTGTGGTTGGAGCCCAAAGGTTTAAATTGCACTGGACATCCGCTTCCTGAGTTGCCCATCGATCCATTTGCGTGCCATGGGCATGAAAGTTCGTATTTTGACCTCTACAAATGCAGGATATTTTTTTTTGGTGGTGTGTATCTTGCTTAGTATTCACCCTGGTTGTTGCAGTACGTATTCTGGTGTCCCCATTTCTTTCACCATTGCATTTGCAGGGTAACACATGTTTGGAGATATGCAACCTCTTGTTCTGGCTGTTTTATTATTTGTGTGTCTATTTTATTTGTTTATTTGATTTCTCACATTAAAGTGTCAAGCTGTGATGCTGAACAGCAAATAAATTTATTTTACAAATTAAATCTAAATTGTGGTATGTGTAATTTCTTGTGTGAAACAAATACTAGATTTATGTGTACTTACTGACCAGGGTATTTTTGAACATTTGTTGAAGTGTGGTCGAAGTTTCCCATGTGTAACCCTCTCCATGGCCATTCCCATGTTCCTATCCAACTTTTCCCTGCTAATTAGTTTGTGTCAGCACATGTGCAGAGCAACTTAATAGGTGAGAAAGCAGTTTGTGTGCAGGTGAGGTAGCTCCTACAGTAGTAGGTAAAAGCAGGTCCAGAACAATGCTTTCCTCATGGAGTGGGTGAGGCAGACAAACAAGGGTGAAAAGGTACATTTGTGTAGGAATGCATATGTGTCCTCCCTAAAAAAAGATGTGTGAATGGGCCAAACATGATAAATTAGCTTGTGAACAAACATGCATAACTTTTTAAATATATATGATTTGACAGTGTCATAAGCAGATGTAGGAATCCTTTGTTAGAGAGATGAGAGTGCAATAATGTGATTGGTGGCATCTTACATCCAGAGTGTAGTCAAATCCAAATCATAGCAGATGAGATAGTGGTACAGGTCATTATTTTGGGTACTATACAAAGATTGTGTGGAAAATAGTGGTCATGGGCTTCAAACATTGCTGAAACATCCTTTGTAGGTGTTAGATGTGGTTTATGTTATTGTATCCTAAATACAAAACCTATGTTAGTATTAGAGTGAACACGTTGACACATGTCGACTTGTGTAGATTGAGTGTGCTACTGCGTAAAGTCTATGAAAGCACGTAGTGAATGTGTCTGTTTAGCAAATACCTACCTTAGCGTATAAAAAGATTCTTACCTTCAATTAAACAAACCTTTAAATGTGGAGAAGTATAGAAACATAAGCTTCCAATGTGTTTGCGTGCTGTATGTGTGGCTTGCAGGCAGTGAAATCATGGTTTGGAGTTAATAGACTGCAGCATTGCTTATTACATTCAGGTGTATGTGTTTGAGTAGTAATCAGCGTTAATTAGCCAACTCAGGCGCACGCTGGCATGCGGTATCTGTAGGGGTGGTTTGAGCTGGCGGTTGGCGGCCGCCTGTTTTGTGTCCGAAATGAACGGTGCCTTAGTCGATCGTGCGGTAGTAGCACCGCTCATTTTTGGTGCACACCCCCGTGTACGCCCATATTTACGCCCATTTTCCCTCATTATTTCGGCCGCTCCCATCAACACGCCCCTATGCCGCCCCATTACCCGTACACTCGCGTACAGGTTTTTTCGCACGTTGAGACACCGGCCGTAAGCGTTGTGGAGTGTTCGCGCCGGCGCATTAGCGTATCTGCACATGCGCAGATCGTGAAAAACCCCGGGACGTACGCGTACGGCCCGGACGCTCCAACCAGAATAAGGCCCAATGTCAGTAAGCCAGTGCTATACAGGGTAGGCTACTATAGTTACACACACAATGTGTCGGTACTATAGTTACACACAATGCGTCAGTAAGCCAGTGCTATACAGGGTGAACTGTTATAGATACACACAATGTGTCAGTAAGCCAGTGCTATACAGGGTAGGGTACTATAGTTACACACACAATGTGTCGGTAAGCCAGTGCTATACAGAGTAGGTTAATATAGCTATACACAATGCTTCTGTAAGCTAGTGTTATACAGGTTGGTCGTCTATATATATATTTTTGGGGCCTAGGGGTGCCGTGGAAAAATTCTGATACTTTAGGGCAGGCATTCCCAACCACGGTCCTCAAGGCACGCCAACAGTGCAGGTTTTAGTGATATCCAGGCTTCAGTACAGATGGTTTAATCAGAATCCCTCAGATACTAATTAAGTCACCTGTGCTCAAGTCTGGATATCTACAAAACCTGCACTGTTGGTGAGCCTTGAGGACCGTGGTTGGCAATGCCTTGATTAAAAAAGATTGAGAACCCCTGGAGTAGGCTGATATAGTTACACACAATGCTTCAGTAAGCTAGTGCAATACAGAGTAGGATACTATAGTTACACATAATGCGTCGGTAAGCCAGTGCTATACAGGGTGAGCTGCTATAGATACACACTGTGTCAGTAAGCCAGGGCTATACAGGGTGAGCTGCTATAGATACACACACTGTGTCAGTAAGCCAGGGCTATACAGGGTGAGCTGCTATAGATACACACACTGGGCGGAATGTACTAAAGGGAAAATGCGGTAAAACCCCTGTTTTACCGCATTTTCCTATGTACCATTACCCGGCCGCACGGATTTCGCCGGGCAGGGTAGCTACATATAGCAGCCTATGGGCTTCTTTTCGCCACCCGCCGCCTCGTCGCAACCCCGCCACCTCGCCGACCCCCCCTTTCCCCCTCCCTTGGGCCTACCCTTCTTGCAGGTCCTCCTGGACCCCGGAAGGTAAGCCCTTCCTCCCCCTATCAACGCAGCCGGACGTCCTTCCGGCTGCAGGGGGAGGAGGAGGCGCCGGGGACAGCCTGCTTAGCTTTCCCCAGCGTGTAGGCATCAGGAGGCGGCAGGCAGGAGACGGAGACCCCCCGCAGGCCACAGTACAGGTATCGCGGGGGGTCTCATAAATTTATCAGGTTTACATGGCTAAACTCAAGGAATTTGTGCTTGAAATAGGCAATACTTAATGGGTGCCAACAACACTATTGCCCATTCTCCATCACTGACATTATGATGTCAAAGTATGACCGATGTCACAGACCCATACTATTCATTCGCAGTACGAGTGCAGTGCACATGCAAATTGATGGTGTGACGCTCAGGTGTCACAAGATGGTTATATAGCATAAATGTGCCGATGGTGTGATGCTCAGGTGTCACAGGATGGATTATATACAGTAGAATAAATGTGCTGTTGGTGTGACGCTCAGGTGTCACAAGATGGGTTATATAGCATAATGGTGCTGATGGTGTGACACTCAGGTGTCACAGGATGGGTTATATAGCATAAATGTGCTGATGGTGTGACACTCAGGTGTCACAAGATGGTTATATAGCATATAAATGTGCTGATGGTGTGACACTCAGGTGTCACAAGATGGTTATATAGCATAAATGTGCTAAAGGTGTGACACTCAGGTGTCACAGGATGGGTTATATAGCATAAATGTGCTGATGGTGTGACGCTCATGTGTCACAAGATGGTTATATAGCATAAATGTGCTGATGGTGTGACACTCAGGTGTCACAGGATGGGTTATATAGCATAAATGTGCTGATGGTGTGACGCTCAGGTGTCACAAGATGGGTTATATAGCATAAATGTGCTGATGGTGTGACGCTCAGGTGTCACAGGATGGGTTATATAGCATAAATGTGCTGATGGTGTGACGCTCAGGTGTCACAAGATGGTTTATATAGCATAAATTTGCTGATGGTGTGACACTCAGGTGTCACAAGATGGGTTATATAGCATAAATGTGCTGATGGTGTGACACTCAGGTGTCACAAGATGGATTATATAGCATAAATGTGCTGATGGTGTGACACTCAGGTGTCACAGGATGGGTTATATAGCATAAATGTGCTGATGGTGTGACGCTCAGGTGTCACAAGATGGGTTATATAGCATAAATGTGCTGATGGTGTGACACTCAGGTGTCACAGGATGGGTTATATAGCATAAATGTGCTGATGGTGTGACGCTCAGGTGTCACAAGATGGTTTATATAGCATAAATGTGCTGATGGTGTGACACTCAGGTGTCACAAGATGGGTTATATAGCATAAATGTGCTGATGGTGTGACACTCAGGTGTCACAAGATGGATTATATAGCATAAATGTGCTGATGGTGTGACGCTCAGGTGTCACAAGATGGGTTATATAGCATAAATGTGCTGATGGTGTGACACTCAGGTGTCACAAGATGGGTTATATAGCATAAATGTGCTGATGGTGTGACGCTCAGGTGTCACATGATGGATTATATAGTATAAATGTGCTGATGGTGTGACGCTCAGGTGTCACAAGATGGGTTATATAGCATAAATGTGCTGATGGTGTGACGCTCAGGTGTCACAGGACGGATTATATAGCATAAATGTGCTGATGGTGTGACGCTCAGGTGTCACAGGATGGATTATATAGCATAAATGTGCCGATGGTGTGACACTCCGGTGTCACAAGATTGGTGACACTCTGGTGTCACAAGATGGTTATATAGCATAAATGTGCTGATGGTGTGACGCTCAGGTGTCACAGGATGGATTATATAGCATAAATGTGCTGATGGTGTGACGCTCAGGTGTCACAGGATGGATTATATAGCATAAATGTGCTGATGGTGTGACGCTCCGGTGTCACAAGATGGTTATATAGCATAAATGTGCTGATGGTGTGACGCTCCAGTGTCATAAGATGGTTATATAGCATAAATGTGCCGATGGTGTGACGCTCGGGTGTCACAAGGTGGATTATATACTTTAGCAATAACGTGCTGATTGTTTGAAGATCAGGTGTCACCATTTTGACCTTTTAAATTAAAATGTGCCCTCGCGAATGAAAAATGTGCCCTCGCGAATTAAAAATGTGCCCTTGCAAATGAAAAATGTGCCCTCGCGATTGAAAAATGTGCCCTTGCAAATGAAAAATGTGATCAGCACCCTGCCCTAAAAAATTTCTAGAGTGAACACTGGGTAGGCTACTATAGTTACACACAATTTGTCAGTAAAACGTGATATACTGTACAGGGTAGGCGTGTATAGTTACACAATGTGTCAGTAAGCCAGTGATATACAGGGTAGGTAGATGTTACACTGACGGTCAGAGAGCAGTGATTCACTCCTAACATTCCGTTTATAAATCGTTAATGGTATCATTCAGTGTTTAAGACCTAGATCGTTCGCCCACCAGGTGAAGCGATATCTTTATCAATATCTCGTTTGCTAACAATATTGCATAGAGGTGATTCAGTATATCCAATCAGCCTTCCGCAGCTATCTATCCTATGGCTTACAGGTAACTCCACTATTGAGCCCTTCTGTCTAGGCCACACACAGTAACCTATCACTGTTACCATAACAACACAGGTGTTCCGCCAATGCGCATTTCACTTTAATGGCTTTATCAGGGTCGTACATGACCAGTAGCGGTGCCCGAACAGACCTTCTGAGAGCACAGAGGCTGAAGCAGCACTGACAGACCCCTACCCAAACTTTAGTATGGTACTTGGCAAGGCCTGATACACTTGACAGCATTAAGACATGTTATATTGGTATAAAAAACCCTGCCCCAATCTGCAAATCGCCTCCCACTTTGGTAATATATTTTCCCCTTTCAGGGTTGTAAATTGAGGCAGGTAGGAGATATGCTATTCTGCCCTTGCTTATACATACACATAGTCTAAAGGTGGCCATACACACGCAGATTTATCTTCAGATCTGGCTGCTTGAAACAAAAAAATGGTTATGGATGAGAGCAAATGACAGTTGACCATTTGCTTGGAAATGTTGGAAAACAGACAAACTGTCACTCATCCATAACCATGTTTTTGTTCCAACCAGCCAGATCTGAAGATAAATCTTACTAGTGTATGGGCACCACTTTATTTGTATACATATATTTGCCTGTGTGGCTACTGCTAATACCTGTGTGATGACATCACAATGGCCCTGGGATGACATAACAGTGATTCTATGATGTCACAATGCCTGGTGAGCCAGGACGGAACACTAGGAATCATTCTGTTGCCTGGTCCCGACTTGTGCAGTCAGAGCTTTTGAACGTGTCTGATTATTCAGCATTTTCAGTTCATATATTGTGTTTGGAGAGGAGCAAGGAGAGAGAGGAGAGAGAGGAGGAAGGAGGAGACAAACGGGAGCAGCCCTGCGCTGCGTCCCGTTCTATAGTGGCAAGGTAAGTGCGCTCTTATTTCTATTCATACTTTTTTGTTTGAGCAATTGGGGTTCTTCATGGATTTCTTAAGGGGCGAGGCTCACCTGAAAGTGGGCGTGTCATAGCATAGAAGGCGGTTATGTCCCAATTTAGTGGGTGTTTCAGGGGCTCTTTGCCCAAACCTGAGGGGTTATTTATTATTTATATCACTGCCGGTTCCCAATGACCCCCAACATTTTTGGCGTTCAATATGAGCTAAAATGGTTATTCGATTCCAGTGGGTTCGTGTCCCCCCCCCCCCCCACACACACACACACAAACACTTTTTTATTTTGGTTTAAACCCTTTCTTTTTGTTGGTGGTTAAATGATCACAATTTGCATGTGACAATGGGCACCGATATTATGCCCACATTTCACTGCAAATGAGGTTGCTGATAAATGGGCTTTACATAATAAAGCCCTTTATTTCCCCCAATACTCCATTATGGTATTGTATTCGCTGATACCTGCATATCTGTGGTCAGTTGTGTAACACATATTTATACTGATCCTACTAGCGGAGCATTGTGATTCCGGATTATAATCCTATGAATATGAAATTAATTGTGACAGGAGATCGGGGACCATATTCACCTTTTGCTTTTCATGGCGCCCAGAGAGGTCGCGTATAGTAGCGTAAAGGGCTCGCTTGGCTGCCTATTTCCGCTGCCTATCAAGCAGGTAAACTCCATCCCGCCAAAGGCACGCCCACCCCGCCACACAAATACCCGCACTATGCTGCAACACGTACGCTTACACATTCACCACCCGCATCGAATGATTTTTCCTCTGTTCGTTGTGTTTCCGTCCACTATGACTAGAAGGGATATTTGTGTATAGCTTATTTGTTATTTAATATTACTATTTTATCTTTAATTAAGGTGCGCAGTGAGTCAAACTTGCTACAAGAGGGGAAATGGCCCAATTGCCATCAGAGAGCCAAGCCAAACAAGAACCCCGGGAGAGGCAGATGCCCCCGGCACCGCGAGTAAGACAGGCCCCACCGCCTCCCCGCGAGAAAAAGGCACCACCGCCTCCCCGCGAGAGAAAGGCACCACCGCCTCCCCGCAAGAGAAAGGCCCCACCGCCTCCCTGCGAGAGAAAGGCCCCACCGCCTCCCTGCGAGAGAAAGGCCCCACCGGCACCGAGGGAGAGACAGGCCCCACCGGCACCGAGGGAGAGACAGGCCCCACCGGCACCAAGGGAGAGACAGGCCCCATCGGCACCAATGGAGAGACAGGCCCCACCGGCACCAAGGGAGAGACAGACCCCACCGGCACCAAGGGAGAGACAGGCTTCCTTACCATTGAGGAATTCGCCCCCGTCAATATCAACGGTGTGGCAAGAGCCACCGTCACGATCAACGGAATGGTATACGCCCCCATCACCATCCATGGAGAGGCAAGAGCCCCCGTTCCAATCCACGGAGTGGCATGAGAACCCATTCTCAATGGACTGGTATTTTGAGATCCCGGAAACATCCACAGAGTGGCAAGAGTCTCAGGAAGCATCCACGGAGTGGCAAGAGTCCCAGGAAGCATCCACGGTGTGGCAAGAGTCCCAGGAAGCATCCATGGTGTGGCAAGAGTCCCAGGAAACCTACACGGAGTGGCAAGAGACCCAGGAAACATCTATGGAGTGGCCCCCCGTCACCACCGACAGAGTGGTATACGCCCCCGTCACCATCCACGGAGTGGTATGCACCCCCGCCGCCATCCACGGAGTGGCATGCGCCCCTGTCACCATTTACGGAGTGGCAAGCGTCCCTGTCACTGGAGTGGCATGCACCCCCTACACCATCCAAGGAGTGGTATGCACCCCTGTCACCATCACGAAGTGGCATGCACTCCCAATGTAGAGGTGTCCCACTACATTTCAACTTCTGTTAAATATGGAATATTGCACATAACAACCAATCAGACTGTATCTATTATCTCCTATACGATACTAAATTAATGAGTAGTCTAGATAATAGACAATTTATTTATTTAGTATTGTCTAGGAGATACTAGATAGAATCTGATTGGTTGTTATGGGCAACATCCCATCTTCAACAGAATTCCCATCTTATACCCCATCATGTGTTATTTCCAACAACAATTTGGGTAATAAAATGAGTGGTGAATAATACTGTATCTCTGTGGTTATTTCCTCATTTGGAGCGTCTCCATGCTGGGTGAATGCTTGGCGGCTACAGTGTCAGAATATGTCAAATAAAACATGTGTACATTTACTTTTTTAAATATGTCTACACACATCTCAGAGGGTTCCTTGGTCTATGAGAAGACCTAGCCATTACCCGATAATTCTGTCTGCACACATCTCAGAGGGCTCCTTGGTCTATGAGAAGGACCTAGCCATTACCCATCATTCTCCTGTCTACACACATCTCAGAGGGTTCCTTGGTCTATGAGGAGACATAGCCATTACCCATGATTCTTCTATCTACATACATCTCAGAGGGTTCCTTGGTTCCTTTCTCCTATCTACAGACATCTCAAAGGGTTTCTTGATCTATGAGGAGACATAGCCATTACCCCATCATTCTCCTGTCTACACACAACTCAGATGGGTTCCTTGGTCTATGAGGAGATGCATCCATTACCTCATCATTATTGTGTCTACATACAGGACATCTCAGAGGGTTCCCTGGTCTAGGAGGAGATCCCTTGGTCTAGGAGGAGACCCCATCATTCTCCTGTTTACACACATCTCAGAGGGTTCCTTGCTTTGGTCCTTGCAGTATTTAAAACAGCCATTAAAATCCTGTAATTTCAGTAATGTTACAAATGCCTGGGGAGTTCATACAGTAGGTTGCGGCACAATCAAAATGTTACCTCAGGAAACAAAATGGCCACTTCACAAAGCGCTGCAGTGAGGCCCCTTGTTCACAGTGACTGATATTTTGCATCTTCCTAACAAGTTTGTGCTAAAATAATACACACAATGCAATATTAGCATTGCTGTCTGTCAAAAAGTGTATTAGTAGGTCGACGATAACTAGGTCAACGGTCATTAGGTCAACCACTATTGGTCGACAGTAAAAAGGTCTACATGCACTATGGTTGACATGGACTAAAGTTTGAGACAAGCAAAAGGTTGACATGACTTTTTAAGATTTTTAGTGCCTAGGTCAACAACAGTCCCTCAATTAGTGTACCAAGTACCCTCGTATGGTGCCTCCCTCGCCATACTTTACCATTACCAATTGTAGGCCACGTGGATAATAAATTATAACAAGTTATCCAAGTGAAAAAGGTTGGAAAGAGATAAAAACAGCCAACCAGCTTCTAACTGCCATGTTACGGCCTGTGTTTCAAAAATGTCAGCTAAGAGCTGATTGGTTGGTACCTTAGCTCTCTCCAATCTTTGATAAATATCCTCCTTACAGACACAGCAGGCTTCTTCCGAACACTTCAAGTCCAGCGCTTATTTGGTGCAGACAAGGAAATGGGTAATTATGTCCTGACAATACAGTGTACAGCATCCAAAAAGGCCGACAAGCCTTGATGAACAGCACACGTGGCACACTTATCTCTCTCCTTATGTACACACCACTGGAGAGTGGTATAGTCAGATGATTATCGATTTTGGCCACACTTTATTTCATACAAACGGAGAAGAGGAGACGCCCAATCTACATGTGGTAGGGAATATGGATTGTACGCTCCACTGGGGTAGGGACTGATGTGAATGTTCAAATATTCTCTGTAAAGTGCAGCGGAATCTGTGTGCGCTATATAAGAAACTGCTAATAAATAAATTAATAATATAGGGATGTATGGTATTTTCTCCCCACTCTGGCAGGCATCTTCGGTAATGGGTATCCATATATAACAAGAATCCCTTTCAATACTGCGGTCATCTCTACTGTATAAACCAGTTTGAGGCGGAGAAGAGGAGACTAATATACCTTCATAGGGATGTATTATCTATTGATAGCGCTGATGAACGAGACACAATTTCATATGGTCTTGCATATGATCTTTTTCTTTCATGTGTTTATATGGTGTGGGGACACCATCCCTGTGTCTTCATCCACCAAGATGCATTCTAAGCGCGATTTGAACACCTTTATATTACTTTCATACTATAGAGTAGGCTACTGTAGTTACACACAATGTGTCAGTAAGCCAGTGCTATTACAGGGTGAGCTGCTAAACTTACACACAATATGTCAGTAAGTCAGTGCTATACAGGGTAGGCTGCTATAGCTATACACAATATGTCAGTAAGACGTGCTATACAGGGTAGGCTGCTATAGATACATAAAATGCGTCAGTAAGCCAGTGCTATTACAGGGTAGGCTACTATAGTTACACACAATGTGTCAGTAAGCCAGTGCTATACAGGGTAGGCTACTATAGTTGCACACAATGCGTCAGTAAGTAAGTGCTATACAGGGTGAACTGCTATAGATACACACAATGTGTCCGTAAGCCAGTGCTCTACAGGGTAGGGTACTATAGTTACACACACAATGTGTCAGTAAGCCAGTGCTATACAAAGTAGGCTACTATAGTTACACACAATGTCAGTAAGCCAGTGCTATACAGGGTAGGCTACTATAGTTACACACAATGCGTCAGTAAGCCAGTGCTATACAGGGTGAACTGTTATAGATACACACAATGTGTCAGTAAGCCAGTGCTATACAGGGTAGGGTACTATAGTTACACACACAATGTGTCGGTAAGCCAGTGCTATACAGAGTAGGTTAATATAGCTATACACAATGCTTCTGTAAGCTAGTGTTATACAGGTTGGTCGTCTATATATATATTTTTGGGGCCTAGGGGTGCCGTGGAAAAATTCTGATACTTTAGGGCAGGCATTCCCAACCACGGTCCTCAAGGCACGCCAACAGTGCAGGTTTTAGTGATATCCAGGCTTCAGTACAGATGGTTTAATCAGAATCCCTCAGATACTAATTAAGTCACCTGTGCTCAAGTCTGGATATCTACAAAACCTGCACTGTTGGTGAGCCTTGAGGACCGTGGTTGGCAATGCCTTGATTAAAAAAGATTGAGAACCCCTGGAGTAGGCTGATATAGTTACACACAATGCTTCAGTAAACTAGTGCAATACAGAGTAGGATACTATAGTTACACATAATGCGTCGGTAAGCCAGTGCTATACAGGGTGAGCTGCTATAGATACACACTGTGTCAGTAAGCCAGGGCTATACAGGGTGAGCTGCTATAGATACACACACTGTGTCAGTAAGCCAGGGCTATACAGGGTGAGCTGCTATAGATACACACACTGGGCGGAATGTACTAAAGGGAAAATGCGGTAAAACCCCTGTTTTACCGCATTTTCCTATGTACCATTACCCGGCCGCACGGATTTCGCCGGGCAGGGTAGCTACATATAGCAGCCTATGGGCTTCTTTTCGCCACCCGCCGCCTCGTCGCAACCCCGCCACCTCGCCGACCCCCTCTTTCCCCCTCCCTTGGGCCTACCCTTCTTGCAGGTCCTCCTGGACCCCGGAAGGTAAGCCCTTCCTCCCCCTATCAACGCAGCCGGACGTCCTTCCGGCTGCAGGGGGAGGAGGAGGCGCCGGGGACAGCCTGCTTAGCTTTCCCCAGCGTGTAGGCATCAGGAGGCGGCAGGCAGGAGACGGAGACCCCCCGCAGGCCACAGTACAGGTATCGCGGGGGGTCTCCGTCACCGCATCGCGATGCCAGCCGCATATGTTAGTACATATGCGCTGGCATCGCGGCGGACAGCGGCGAAGGGCGGCGATGTATATTAATACATCCCCCCACTGTGTCAGTAAGCCAGTTGCTATACAGGGTGAGCTGCTATAGTTACACACAATGCGTCAGTAAGCCAATGCTATACAGGGTAGGCTACTATAATTAAATGCAATGTGTCAGTAAGCCAGTGCTATACAGAGTAGACTACTATAGTTACACACAAGGTGTCAGTAAACTAGTGCTATACAGGGTAGGCTATTATAATTAAACACAATGTGTCAGTAAGTCAGTGCTATTACAGGGTGAGCTGCTAAATTTACATTAAATGTGTCAGTAAACCAGTGCTATACAGAGTAGGCTACTATGGTTACACACAATGCGTCAGCAAGCCAGTGCTATACAGGGTGAACTGCCATACTGTTACTCACAAAGAGTCAGTAAGCCAGTGCCATACAGATAGGCTGCCATAGATACACACGATGTGTCAGTAAGCCAGTTCTATACAGGGTAGGCTGCTATAGATACACACTATGTGTCAGTAAGACGTGCTATACAGGGTAGGCTGCTATAGATACATGTAATGTGTCAGCAAGTCAGTGCTATACAGGGTAGTAGTGTTCCCGCTAGGCTTATTTCACGGGGCGCTGCGCCCTGCCCCTTTTATAGCTGCCGATTTCCGCCCTGCCTGCAGCAGCAGGGGGGGGGGGCGGGGGGGACAGTGAGCACCAGGAGATCACAGGGCACAGGCTGCTCTGTGCGTGACAGTGCGTCCACTTGAAGGCACCGGCCCAGAAGCCTGCTGGTAGTGACACCTGCTGGCTGGAGGCAGTGCTTGGCCCCCGGGGCCAGTGATGGACAGCTGGGCACCCTGGGATATGCAGCCCTCCCGCTCCCCCGCCGCCGCGCACTTGTTGATGCGCCCGAGTGCAGCGTGTAGGGGGGTCCCGGCTCATCTGCCCCCTCTCTGCAGGCCACATGGACTCCTCAGCGCTGCCTCTGGGGGACTTTATAGGGGATATAACCCGCTCCGGAGAGTTACCCCTGCCAGAGGGCTGGGAGCAGGCCAGGGATGTGGACAGCAAACTTGATTATATTGATCACAGATAAGTGTCAAAGGTCTGTTTCATATGTGCAAGTTTATTTACATGTGCAATGCTAATAACCACCATTGTTGGCCATATAATATTGTCCAGTATACATAGGGAAGTTGCAGGAACCCAACTTTAACGTTTCATTTCCGGACGCATTGTTTGCATTATATTGATCCACTCACATTTTCTGTAATCACAGTATGCATATTGCCAATCAAAACATTGTCCATAATAAATACAGGATGTGGCCAGGGGGTCTCAGGTGGTCAGAAGTAATGTACTCAAAGCCCAGCAGTATTCATAAATTTATCAGGTTTACATGGCTAAACTCAAGGAATTTGTGCTTGAAATAGGCAATACTTAATGGGTGCCAACAACACTATTGCCCATTCTCCATCACTGACATTATGATGTCAAAGTATGACCGATGTCACAGACCCATACTATTCATTCGCAGTACGAGTGCAGTGCACATGCAAATTGATGGTGTGACGCTCAGGTGTCACAAGATGGTTATATAGCATAAATGTGCCAATGGTGTGATGCTCAGGTGTCACAGGATGGATTATATACAGTAGAATAAATGTGCTGTTGGTGTGACGCTCAGGTGTCACAAGATGGGTTATATAGCATAATGGTGCTGATGGTGTGACACTCAGGTGTCACAGGATGGGTTATATAGCATAAATGTGCTGATGGTGTGACACTCAGGTGTCACAAGATGGTTATATAGCATATAAATGTGCTGATGGTGTGACACTCAGGTGTCACAAGATGGTTATATAGCATAAATGTGCTAAAGGTGTGACACTCAGGTGTCACAGGATGGGTTATATAGCATAAATGTGCTGATGGTGTGACGCTCATGTGTCACAAGATGGTTATATAGCATAAATGTGCTGATGGTGTGACACTCAGGTGTCACAGGATGGGTTATATAGCATAAATGTGCTGATGGTGTGACGCTCAGGTGTCACAAGATGGGTTATATAGCATAAATGTGCTGATGGTGTGACGCTCAGGTGTCACAGGATGGGTTATGTAGCATAAATGTGCTGATGGTGTGACGCTCAGGTGTCACAAGATGGTTTATATAGCATAAATTTGCTGATGGTGTGACACTCAGGAGTCACAAGATGGGTTATATAGCATAAATGTGCTGATGGTGTGACACTCAGGTGTCACAAGATGGATTATATAGCATACATGTGCTGATGGTGTGACACTCAGGTGTCACAGGATGGGTTATATAGCATAAATGTGCTGATGGTGTGACGCTCAGGTGTCACAAGATGGGTTATATAGCATAAATGTGCTGATGGTGTGACACTCAGGTGTCACAGGATGGGTTATATAGCATAAATGTGCTGATGGTGTGACGCTCAGGTGTCACAAGATGGTTTATATAGCATAAATGTGCTGATGGTGTGACACTCAGGTGTCACAAGATGGGTTATATGGCATAAATGTGCTGATGGTGTGACACTCAGGTGTCACAAGATGGATTATATAGCATAAATGTGCTGATGGTGTGACGCTCAGGTGTCACAAGATGGGTTATATAGCATAAATGTGCTGATGGTGTGACACTCAGGTGTCACAAAATGGGTTATATAGCATAAATGTGCTGATGGTGTGACGCTCAGGTGTCACATGATGGATTATATAGTATAAATGTGCTGATGGTGTGACGCTCAGGTGTCACAAGATGGGTTATATAGCATAAATGTGCTGATGGTGTGACGCTCAGGTGTCACAGGACGGATTATATAGCATAAATGTGCTGATGGTGTGACGCTCAGGTGTCACAGGATGGATTATATAGCATAAATGTGCCGATGGTGTGACACTCCGGTGTCACAAGATTGGTGACACTCTGGTGTCACAAGATGGTTATATAGCATAAATGTGCTGATGGTGTGACGCTCAGGTGTCACAGGATGGATTATATAGCATAAATGTGCTGATGGTGTGACGCTCAGGTGTCACAGGATGGATTATATAGCATAAATGTGCTGATGGTGTGACGCTCCGGTGTCACAAGATGGTTATATAGCATAAATGTGCTGATGGTGTGACGCTCCAGTGTCACAAGATGGGTTATATAGCATAAATGTGCCGATGGTGTGACACTCAGGTGTCATAAGATGGTTATATAGCATAAATGTGCCGATGGTGTGACGCTCAGGTGTCACAAGATGGTTATATAGCATAAATGTGCCGATGGTGTGACGCTCGGGTGTCACAAGGTGGATTATATACTTTAGCAATAACGTGCTGATTGTTTGAAGATCAGGTGTCACCATTTTGACCTTTTAAATTAAAATGTGCCCTCGCGAATGAAAAATGTGCCCTCGCGAATTAAAAATGTGCCCTTGCAAATGAAAAATGTGCCCTCGCGATTGAAAAATGTGCCCTTGCAAATGAAAAATGTGATCAGCACCCTGCCCTAAAAAATTTCTAGAGTGAACACTGGGTAGGCTACTATAGTTACACACAATTTGTCAGTAAAACGTGATATACTGTACAGGGTAGGCGTGTATAGTTACACAATGTGTCAGTAAGCCAGTGATATACAGGGTAGGTAGATGTTACACTGACGGTCAGAGAGCAGTGATTCACTCCTAACATTCCGTTTATAAATCGTTAATGGTATCATTCAGTGTTTAAGACCTAGATCGTTCGCCCACCAGGTGAAGCGATATCTTTATCAATATCTCGTTTGCTAACAATATTGCATAGAGGTGATTCAGTATATCCAATCAGCCTTCCGCAGCTATCTATCCTATGGCTTACAGGTAACTCCACTATTGAGCCCTTCTGTCTAGGCCACACACAGTAACCTATCACTGTTACCATAACAACACAGGTGTTCCGCCAATGCACATTTCACTTTAATGGCTTTATCAGGGTCGCACATGACCAGTAGCGGTGCCCGAACAGACCTTCTGAGAGCACAGAGGCTGAAGCAGCACTGACAGACCCCTACCCAAACTTTAGTATGGTACTTGGCAAGGCCTGATACACTTGACAGCATTATGGCCCTTATTCTGGTTGGTGCGGCCGGAGCCGCACACGGTGCTCCGGCCGCACAAACCAATCCCCGCCCACGAGACGGATCGCCACGGCCGTCCGTACACGGACGGCTGGCGATCCGCATAAAAATGGTGGGGCGTACGCCTCCACCATGGTGGGAGCTGCCCCCTGCATTCGATGGTCGTCGACCATCGAAGGCAGGGCCGCACGCCACAGCAGCTCCCGCAAGCTGAGACCACACGGACAATCGTCCGTGTGATAGCTTGTATGGGGGCTGAGAGCTGACATCCGGCGACGTCAGCTTTCCGCCCCCATCAGTGGCGTCATACCCTGATTAGCATGCATACGCCCCGCGTTTGCATGGGAACGCCCATGAAACGCGGGGCGTATACATAGGGAAATGAGGGTATGAAGCCCCTCACGCCCCTATACGCCCCCTTTGCGGCGGACGAAATACGTCTGCGGCGAATGGGGCTGCACATGCGCAGATTGACCTCTGCGCATGTGCAGACTAAAAACATCGGCGGTACGGCCGCACGCGGGCCGTACCGTCCGATTCAGAATAAGGGCCTAAGACATGTTATATTGGTATAAAAAACCCTGCCCCAATCTGCAAATCGCCTCCCACTTTGGTAATATATTTTCCCCTTTCAGGGTTGTAAATTGAGGCAGGTAGGAGATATGCTATTCTGCCCTTGCTTATACATACACATAGTCTAAAGGTGGCCATACACACGCAGATTTATCTTCAGATCTGGCTGCTTGAAACAAAAAAATGGTTATGGATGAGAGCAAATGACAGTTGACCATTTGCTTGGAAATGTTGGAAAACAGACAAACTGTCACTCATCCATAACCATGTTTTTGTTCCAACCAGCCAGATCTGAAGATAAATCTTACTAGTGTATGGGCACCACTTTATTTGTATACATATATTTGCCTGTGTGGCTACTGCTAATACCTGTGTGATGACATCACAATGGCCCTGGGATGACATAACAGTGATTCTATGATGTCACAATGCCTGGTGAGCCAGGACGGAACACTAGGAATCATTCTGTTGCCTGGTCCCGACTTGTGCAGTCAGAGCTTTTGAACGTGTCTGATTATTCAGCATTTTCAGTTCATATATTGTGTTTGGAGAGGAGCAAGGAGAGAGAGGAGAGAGAGGAGGAAGGAGGAGACAAACGGGAGCAGCCCTGCGCTGCGTCCCGTTCTATAGTGGCAAGGTAAGTGCGCTCTTATTTCTATTCATACTTTTTTGTTTGAGCAATTGGGGTTCTTCATGGATTTCTTAAGGGGCGAGGCTCACCTGAAAGTGGGCGTGTCATAGCATAGAAGGCGGTTATGTCCCAATTTAGTGGGTGTTTCAGGGGCTCTTTGCCCAAACCTGAGGGGTTATTTATTATTTATATCACTGCCGGTTCCCAATGACCCCCAACATTTTTGGCGTTCAATATGAGCTAAAATGGTTATTCGATTCCAGTGGGTTTGTGTCCCCCCCCCCCCCACACACACACACAAACACTTTTTTATTTTGGTTTAAACCCTTTCTTTTTGTTGGTGGTTAAATGATCACAATTTGCATGTGACAATGGGCACCGATATTATGCCCACATTTCACTGCAAATGAGGTTGCTGATAAATGGGCTTTACATAATAAAGCCCTTTATTTCCCCCAATACTCCATTATGGTATTGTATTCGCTGATACCTGCATATCTGTGGTCAGTTGTGTAACACATATTTATACTGATCCTACTAGCGGAGCATTGTGATTCCGGATTATAATCCTATGAATATGAAATTAATTGTGACAGGAGATCGGGGACCATATTCACCTTTTGCTTTTCATGGCGCCCAGAGAGGTCGCGTATAGTAGCGTAAAGGGCTCGCTTGGCTGCCTATTTCCGCTGCCTATCAAGCAGGTAAACTCCATCCCGCCAAAGGCACGCCCACCCCGCCACACAAATACCCGCACTATGCTGCAACACGTACGCTTACACATTCACCACCCGCATCGAATGATTTTTCCTCTGTTCGTTGTGTTTCCGTCCACTATGGGCAGTATTCAATGAGAAAAGTTCTCCGTGTTTTGTGGAGAATTTGTGCTTTTTTCGCCTTGGACGGGGCATTTTGCTCTCCAAAAGCGAGCAACCCTATTCAATGTGAAATGTTCTCCGTCTTTCTAAGTTATTTTCGCCGTCTCTCTCCGTGTAGAAATTCTCCATCTTTTGATGGAGAGCTGGAATGTGAACTTTTAATCTAAAAGGGTTTTGTATTTAATTTTGGTGTCAAAAAATCAGGAATTTTTTTCTGTGAAGGGGCATGTGATTTTTATTCATGTGCTTATAGCACATGAATATATATTTAATTTAAAAAAAATATTTTATTTTATTATATTTTTTTTAATTTTTTTTTCTTTTTTTTTACACAGTGCAGCCAGCAGGGGGCCGGAGCGCTCGAGCCGCTCATTAGATATTCATATATTCACTGCACCCGTATGCACGTTCGGGTGCAGTGAATACTGGGTCCCCCGCTGGCTATAGGGGGGGGGCAGCCTGTGCTGCCTGGGTCCCAGGGGGCCCCCTACCCTCACATATGTTCTGTGGCATCCAGGGAGACTTTAATCTCCCTGGATGCCACGTCCCACGGCTCCCTGTCAGCTCGTCCGCTGCAGGGGTTAAGACTCGCCGCGAGTGGCGGCGAGTCTTAAAAACGTTGAATAGTGGGAGCAGGAGTGGCAGCGAGCCCTCCGGAACACGGAGAGTGCATGGAGAGCAAAATAAAACGCTCTCCATGCACGGAGAACTCCGTCATTGAATACTGCCCTATGACTAGAAGGGATATTTGTGTATAGCTTATTTGTTATTTAATATTACTATTTTATCTTTAATTAAGGTGCGCAGTGAGTCAAACTTGCTACAAGAGGGGAAATGGCCCAATTGCCATCAGAGAGCCAAGCCAAACAAGAACCCCGGGAGAGGCAGATGCCCCCGGCACCGCGGGTAAGACAGGCCCCACCGCCTCCCCGCGAGAAAAAGGCACCACCGCCTCCCCGCGAGAGAAAGGCACCACCGCCTCCCCGCGAGAGAAAGGCCCCACCACCTCCCTGCGAGAGAAAGGCCCCACCGCCTCCCTGCGAGAGAAAGGCCCCACCACCTCCCCGCGAGAGAAAGGCCCCACCGGCACCGAGGGAGAGACAGGCCCCACCGGCACCGAGGGAGAGACAGGCCCCACCGGCACCAAGGGAGAGACAGGCCCCATCGGCACCAATGGAGAGACAGGCCCCACCGGCACCAAGGGAGAGACAGACCCCACCGGCACCAAGGGAGAGACAGGCTTCCTTACCATTGAGGAATTCGCCCCCGTCAATATCCACGGTGTGGCAAGAGCCACCGTCACGATCAACGGAATGGTATACGCCCCCATCACCATCCATGGAGAGGCAAGAGCCCCCGTTCCAATCCACGGAGTGGCATGAGAACCCATTCTCAATGGACTGGTATTTTGAGATCCCGGAAACATCCACAGAGTGGCAAGAGTCTCAGGAAGCATCCACGAAGTGGCAAGAGTCCCAGGAAGCATCCACGGTGTGGCAAGAGTCCCAGGAAGCATCCATGGTGTGGCAAGAGTCCCAGGAAACCTACACGGAGTGGCAAGAGACCCAGGAAACATCTATGGAGTGGCCCCCCGTCACCACCGACAGAGTGGTATACGCCCCCGTCACCATCCACGGAGTGGTATGCACCCCCGCCGCCATCCACGGAGTGGCATGCGCCCCCGTCACCATTTACGGAGTGGCAAGCGTCCCTGTCACTGGAGTGGCATGCACCCCCTACACCATCCAAGGAGTGGTATGCACCCCTGTCACCATCACGAAGTGGCATGCACTCCCAATGTAGAGGTGTCCCACTACATTTCAACTTCTGTTAAATATGGAATATTGCACATAACAACCAATCAGACTGTATCTATTATCTCCTATACGATACTAAATGAATGAGTAGTCTAGATAATAGACAATTTATTTATTTAGTATTGTCTAGGAGATACTAGATAGAATCTGATTGGTTGTTATGGGCAACATCCCATCTTCAACAGAATTCCCATCTTATACCCCATCATGTGTTATTTCCAACAACAATTTGGGTAATAAAATGAGTGGTGAATAATACTGTATCTCTGTGGTTATTTCCTCATTTGGAGCGTCTCCATGCTGGGTGAATGCTTGGCGGCTACAGTGTCAGAATATGTCAAATAAAACATGTGTACATTTACTTTTTTAAATATGTCTACACACATCTCAGAGGGTTCCTTGGTCTATGAGAAGACCTAGCCATTACCCGATAATTCTGTCTACACACATCTCAGAGGGTTCCTTGGTCTATGAGAAGACCTAGCCATTACCCGATAATTCTGTCTACACACATCTCAGAGGGTTCCTTGGTCTATGAGGAGACATAGCCATTACCCATGATTCTTCTATCTACATACATCTCAGAGGGTTCCTTGGTTCCTTTCTCCTATCTACAGACATCTCAAAGGGTTTCTTGATCTATGAGGAGACATAGCCATTACCCCATCATTCTCCTGTCTACACACAACTCAGATGGGTTCCTTGGTCTATGACAGGGGTTCCCAATCTTTTTTGATTAACGGCACCCTAGAGAATCATAATTTTTTTCACGGCACCCCTAGATCCAAAAAAAATTAATTAGATTGGGTTTATATGCGATTCTTAGTGGCAGTTATGTGGTAAAGGGCAGGATTTGCTTCTGTTTGTACACATTCTATGATTGGCAGCCACCAGCACTGGTTTGCTCATAAATAATTAACCATTAATAATTTGAGTTGGTCCTGGACCACCAACCCGCGGCACCCCTGCATGTGTCCCGGGGCACCCCAGGGAGCCACGGCACACAGTTTGGGAACCACTGGTCTATGAGGAGATGCAGCCATTACCTCATCATTATTGTGTCTACATACAGGACATCTCAGAGGGTTCCCTGGTCTAGGAGGAGATCCCTTGGTCTAGGAGGAGACCCCATCATTCTCCTGTTTACACACATCTCAGAGGGTTCCTTGCTTTGGTCCTTGCAGTATTTAAAACAGCCATTAAAATCCTGTAATTTCAGTAATGTTACAAATGCCTGGGGAGTTCATACAGTAGGTTGCGGCACATTCAAAATGTTACCTCAGGAAACAAAATGGCCACTTCACAAAGCGCTGCAGTGAGGCCCCTTGTTCACAGTGACTGATATTTTGCATCTTCCTAACAAGTTTGTGCTAAAATAATACACACAATGCAATATTAGCATTGCCGTCTGTCAAAAAGTGTATTAGTAGGTCGACGATAACTAGGTCAACGGTCATTAGGTCAACCACTATTGGTCGACAGTAAAAAGGTCTACATGCACTATGGTTGACATGGACTAAAGTTTGAGACAAGCAAAAGGTCGACATGACTTTTTAAGATTTTTAGTGCCTAGGTCAACAACAGTCCCTCAATTAGTGTACCAAGTACCCTCGTATGGTGCCTCCCTCGCCATACTTTACCATTACCAATTGTAGGCCACGTGGATAATAAATTATAACAAGTTATCCAAGTGAAAAAGGTTGGAAAGAGATAAAAACAGCCGACCAGCTTCTAACTGCCATGTTACGGCCTGTGTTTCAAAAATGTCAGCTAAGAGCTGATTGGTTGGTACCTTAGCTCTCTCCAATCTTTGATAAATATCCTCCTTACAGACACAGCAGGCTTCTTCCGAACACTTCAAGTCCAGCGCTTATTTGGTGCAGACAAGGAAATGGGTAATTATGTCCTGACAATACAGTGTACAGCATCCAAAAAGGCCGACAAGCCTTGATGAACAGCACACGTGGCACACTTATCTCTCTCCTTATGTACACACCACTGGAGAGTGGTATAGTCAGATGATTATCGATTTTGGCCACACTTTATTTCATACAAACGGAGAAGAGGAGACGCCCAATCTACATGTGGTAGGGAATATGGATTGTACGCTCCACTGGGGTAGGGACTGATGTGAATCTCCTATATATTTGGCTACATCTGTCACTCAAAGTGGGTGTCTGTGTCTATAACGCTCTGTTCCTGGACTTTCCTCTTAATGTGTGATTGCCTTCATCTGTGCTGAACACCTTTCTGAGAAATTAACCTGTTTAAAACAGGTGATGGCAATCATACATTAAGGGGAAGTCTAGAAACAGAGCATTGTGTCCCTCCTGGAGAGGGTCATGTTGGGAGGTATGTGACAGAGAACCAGCCCAGTGAGCCCACAGACAGTGCCAGACACCCACTGCCTTCCCATGTTGCCCAGCACTGCTATTCCACAGCCACCAGGTGAGCGCCCCCTCCCGCGATTTGCGGCAAAAACTCCCCCCCCCCGCGCGCCCCCCCCCCTCCCGCGATTCGCGGCAAAAACACCCGCTCCCCCGCGACCCCCCCTACCGCGATTCGCAGCAAAAACACCCCCGCGACCCCCCCTCCCGCGATTCGCTGCAAAAAGAACCCCCCCACAACCCCTCCCGCAATTCGCGGCATAACCACCACCCCGCGACCCCCCCTCCCGCGAATCGCGGCAAACCCTCCTCCGTGACACCCCCCCCCCCCGATTCACGGAAAAAACACCCCCCCCCCCGCGACCTCCCTCCCGCGATTCGCGGCAAAAAGAACTCCCCCGCGACCCCCCCTTGCACGATTGGCGGCACCCCCCCTGCGACCCCCCTCCCGCGATTCGCGGCACACACCCCTCCCCCCCCCCGCAATTCGCAGCAGCCCCAGGATTAAATGGCACATGCAAAACACTGCCATGGCTATGGTCGACAATGAAAAAGGTTGACATGAGTTTTTGAAGATTTATTTTTAATTTTTTAAATTTTTTCATATTCATTGTCATGTGTCGACATGGACACCAATGAAGTGGCACACTTTTATCAACATTTACATGTGTTGACCTTTCTGTGTTGATTTTTTTCTTGTGGCGATTCGCGTCACACCCCCCGCAACCCCCCCTCCGGCGATTCGCGGCACCCCCCCGCGACCCCCCCCCCTCCCGCAATTCGCGGCAACCCCCCACCGGAACCCCCATGAACCCCGCTCTCCCGCGATTCGCGGCACCCACCCCCCGCAACCCCCCCCCTCCCGCAAATCGCGGCACCCCCCGCGATTCGCGGCAGCCCCAGGATTAAATGGCACATGCAAAACACTGGCACGGCTATGGTCGACAATGAAAAAGGTTGACATGAGTTTTTGAAGATTTATTTCATTTTTTGAATGTTTTCATATTCATTGTCATGTGTCAACATGGACACCAATGAAGTGGCACACTTATGTCAACATTTACATGTGTTGACCTTTCTGTGTTGATTTTTTCTTGTGGCGATTTGCGTCACACCCCCCCGCAACCCCCCCTCCCGCGATTCGCGGCACCCCCCGTGACCCCCCACCTCCCGCAATTCGCGGCAACCCCCCACCGGAACCCCTGTGAACCCCGCCCTCCCGCGATTCGCGGCACCCACCCCCGCGACCCCCCCTCCCGCAATTCGCGGCACCCCCCCGCGAAGAGCGCCCGTAGGGCGCGATGAATCACCTAGTGTTCAAATATTCTCTGTAAAGTGCAGCGGAATCTGTGTGCGCTATATAAGAAACTGCTAATAAATAAATTAATAATATAGGGATGTATGGTATTTTCTTCCCACTCTGGCAGGCATCTTCGGTAATGGGTATCCATATATAACAAGAATCCCTTTCAATACTGCGGTCATCTCTACTGTATAAACCAGTTTGAGGCGGAGAAGAGGAGACTAATATACCTTCATAGGGATGTATTATCTATTGATAGCGCTGATGAACGAGACACAATTTCATATGGTCTTGCATATGATCTTTTTCTTTCATGTGTTTATATGGTGTGGGGACACCATCCCTGTGTCTTCATCCACCAAGATGCATTCTAAGCGCGATTTGAACACCTTTATATTACTTTCATACTATAGAGTAGGCTACTGTAGTTACACACAATGTGTCAGTAAGCCAGTGCTATTACAGGGTGAGCTGCTAAACTTACACACAATATGTCAGTAAGTCAGTGCTATACAGGGTAGGCTGCTATAGCTATACACAATATGTCAGTAAGACGTGCTATACAGGGTAGGCTGCTATAGATACATGTAATGCGTCAGTAAGCCAGTGCTATTACAGGGTAGGCTACTATAGTTACACACAATGTGTCAGTAAGCCAGTGCTATACAGGGTAGGCTACTATAGTAGCACACAATGCGTCAGTAAGTAAGTGCTATACAGGGTGAACTGCTATAGATACACACAATGTGTCCGTAAGCCAGTGCTCTACAGGGTAGGGTACTATAGTTACACACACAATGTGTCAGTAAGCCAGTGCTATACAAAGTAGGCTACTATAGTTACACACAATGGGCCTTATTCGAGTTCACTCTTTCAGACAAAATCCTTCTTAGATGGACAAAACCATGTGCACTGCAGGGGGGCAGATGTAACTTGTGCAGATCTAATTAGATTTGGGTGGGGTTTTACTTCAAAGTGAGATCTATATTGCAGTGTTAAAATAAAGCAGCCAGTATTTATCCTGCAAAGAATCACCAAAAAACTCACCAAATCTATTTCTATCTGCACATGTTACATCTGCCCCCCTGCAGTGCACATGGTTTTGTCCATCTAAGAAGGATTTTGTCAAGAAGAGTGAACTAGAATAAGGCCCAATGTCAGTAAGCCAGTGCTATACAGGGTAGGCTACTATAGTTACACACAATGCGTCAGTAAGCCAGTGCTATACAGGGTGAACTGTTATAGATACACACAATGTGTCAGTAAGCCAGTGCTATACAGGGTAGGGTACTATAGTTACACACACAATGTGTCGGTAAGCCAGTGCTATACAGAGTAGGTTAATATAGCTATACACAATGCTTCTGTAAGCTAGTGTTATACAGGTTGGTCGTCTATATATATATTTTTGGGGCCTAGGGGTGCCGTGGAAAAATTCTGATACTTTAGGGCAGGCATTCCCAACCACGGTCCTCAAGGCACGCCAACAGTGCAGGTTTTAGTGATATCCAGGCTTCAGTACAGATGGTTTAATCAGAATCCCTCAGATACTAATTAAGTCACCTGTGCTCAAGTCTGGATATCTACAAAACCTGCACTGTTGGTGAGCCTTGAGGACCGTGGTTGGCAATGCCTTGATTAAAAAAGATTGAGAACCCCTGGAGTAGGCTGATATAGTTACACACAATGCTTCAGTAAGCTAGTGCAATACAGAGTAGGATACTATAGTTACACATAATGCGTCGGTAAGCCAGTGCTATACAGGGTGAGCTGCTACAGATACACACTGTGTCAGTAAGCCAGGGCTATACAGGGTGAGCTGCTATAGATACACACACTGTGTCAGTAAGCCAGGGCTATACAGGGGCCTTTATTCTGATCGATGCGGTTTTTCCCGCTTGCGTACGGGCCGCCGATGTTTATCTTCTGCGCATGTGCAGAGGTCACTCTGCGCATGTGCAGGCGATTTCGCCGCAAGGATTCTCTATACGCCGCACAGGGGGCGTAGAGGGGCGTGAGGGGCTACTTAGCCTCATTACCCTATGCATACGCCCCGCGTTTCATGGGCGTTCCCATGCAAACGCGGGGCGTATGCATGGTAATGAGGCCGTGACACGTGGGTACGGGGCGGGCATCTGACATCGCCGGATGTCAGCTGCCCGCCCCCATACAAGATTTCACACGGACAAGTGTCCGTGTGGTCTTGTGTTGCGGGACCTGGTGGAGCGTGCGGCCCTGCATTCGATGTTCGGCGACCATCGAATGCAGGGGCTGCTCCCACCATGGAGGAGGCGTATCCCCGTCCAATTTCATGCGGATCGCCACATATCCGCGTACGGACGGCCGTGGCGATCCGTATGGAAGGCGGGGATTCGCCTGCACGGTCGGAGACGCATATGCGGCTCCGGCCGCACCAACCAGAATAAGGGCCAGGGTGAGCTGCTATAGATACACACACTGGGCGGAATGTACTAAAGGGAAAATGCGGTAAAACTCCTGTTTTACCGCATTTTCCTATGTACCATTACCCGGCCGCACGGATTTCGCCGGGCAGGGTAGCTACATATAGCAGCCTATGGGCTTCTTTTCGCCACCCGCCGCCTCGTCGCAACCCCGCCACCTCGCCGACCCCCCCTTTCCCCCTCCCTTGGGCCTACCCTTCTTGCAGGTCCTCCTGGACCCCGGAAGGTAAGCCCTTCCTCCCCCTATCAACGCAGCCGGACGTCCTTCCGGCTGCAGGGGGAGGAGGAGGCGCCGGGGACAGCCTGCTTAGCTTTCCCCAGCGTGTAGGCATCAGGAGGCGGCAGGCAGGAGACGGAGACCCCCCGCAGGCCACAGTACAGGTATCGCGGGGGGTCTCCGTCACCGCATCGCGATGCCAGCCGCATATGTTAGTACATATGCGCTGGCATCGCGGCGGACAGCGGCGAAGGGCGGCGATGTATATTAATACATCCCCCCACTGTGTCAGTAAGCCAGTTGCTATACAGGGTGAGCTGCTATAGTTACACACAATGCGTCAGTAAGCCAATGCTATACAGGGTAGGCTACTATAATTAAATGCAATGTGTCAGTAAGCTAGTGCTATACAGAGTAGACTACTATAGTTACACACAAGGTGTCAGTAAACTAGTGCTATACAGGGTAGGCTATTATAATTAAACACAATGTGTCAGTAAGTCAGTGCTATTACAGGGTGAGCTGCTAAATTTACATTAAATGTGTCAGTAAACCAGTGCTATACAGAGTAGGCTACTATGGTTACACACAATGCGTCAGCAAGCCAGTGCTATACAGGGTGAACTGCCATACTGTTACTCACAAAGAGTCAGTAAGCCAGTGCCATACAGATAGGCTGCCATAGATACACACGATGTGTCAGTAAGCCAGTTCTATACAGGGTAGGCTGCTATAGATACACACTATGTGTCAGTAAGACGTGCTATACAGGGTAGGCTGCTATAGATACATGTAATGTGTCAGCAAGTCAGTGCTATACAGGGTAGTAGTGTTCCCGCTAGGCTTATTTCACGGGGCGCTGCGCCCTGCCCCTTTTATAGCTGCCGATTTCCGCCCTGCCTGCAGCAGCAGGGGGGGGGGGGGACAGTGAGCACCAGGAGATCACAGGGCAGAGGCTGCTCTGTGCGTGACAGTGCGTCCACTTGAAGGCACCGGCCCAGAAGCCTGCTGGTAGTGACACCTGCTGGCTGGAAGGAGTGCTTGGCCCCCGGGGCCAGTGATGGACAGCTGGGCACCCTGGGATATGCAGCCCTCCCGCTCCCCCGCCGCCGCGCACTTGTTGATGCGCCCGAGTGCAGCGTGTAGGGGGGTCCCGGCTCATCTGCCCCCTCTCTGCAGGCCACATGGACTCCTCAGCGCTGCCTCTGGGGGACTTTATAGGGGATATAACCCGCTCCGGAGAGTTACCCCTGCCAGAGGGCTGGGAGCAGGCCAGGGATGTGGACAGCAAACTTGATTATATTGATCACAGATAAGTGTCAAAGGTCTGTTTCATATGTGCAAGTTTATTTACATGTGCAATGCTAATAACCACCATTGTTGGCCATATAATATTGTCCAGTATACATAGGGAAGTTGCAGGAACCCAACTTTAACGTTTCATTTCCGGACGCATTGTTTGCATTATATTGATCCACTCACATTTTCTGTAATCACAGTATGCATATTGCCTATCAAAACATTGTCCATAATAAATACAGGATGTGGCCAGGGGGTCTCAGGTGGTCAGAAGTAATGTACTCAAAGCCCAGCAGTATTCATAAATTTATCAGGTTTACATGGCTAAACTCAAGGAATTTGTGCTTGAAATAGGCAATACTTAATGGATGCCAACAACACTATTGCCCATTCTCCATCACTGACATTATGATGTCAAAGTATGACCGATGTCACAGACCCATACTATTCATTCGCAGTACGAGTGCAGTGCACATGCAAATTGATGGTGTGACGCTCAGGTGTCACAAGATGGTTATATAGCATAAATGTACCGATGGTGTGATGCTCAGGTGTCACAGGATGGATTATATACAGTAGAATAAATGTGCTGTTGGTGTGACGCTCAGGTGTCACAAGATGGGTTATATAGCATAATGGTGCTGATGGTGTGACACTCAGGTGTCACAGGATGGGTTATATAGCATAAATGTGCTGATGGTGTGACACTCAGGTGTCACAAGATGGTTATATAGCATATAAATGTGCTGATGGTGTGACACTCAGGTGTCACAAGATGGTTATATAGCATAAATGTGCTAAAGGTGTGACACTCAGGTGTCACAGGATGGGTTATATAGCATAAATGTGCTGATGGTGTGACGCTCATGTGTCACAAGATGGTTATATAGCATAAATGTGCTGATGGTGTGACACTCAGGTGTCACAGGATGGGTTATATAGCATAAATGTGCTGATGGTGTGACGCTCAGGTGTCACAAGATGGGTTATATAGCATAAATGTGCTGATGGTGTGACGCTCAGGTGTCACAGGATGGGTTATATAGCATAAATGTGCTGATGGTGTGACGCTCAGGTGTCACAAGATGGTTTATATAGCATAAATTTGCTGATGGTGTGACACTCAGGTGTCACAAGATGGGTTATATAGCATAAATGTGCTGATGGTGTGACACTCAGGTGTCACAAGATGGATTATATAGCATAAATGTGCTGATGGTGTGACACTCAGGTGTCACAGGATGGGTTATATAGCATAAATGTGCTGATGGTGTGACGCTCAGGTGTCACAAGATGGGTTATATAGCATAAATGTGCTGATGGTGTGACACTCAGGTGTCACAGGATGGGTTATATAGCATAAATGTGCTGATGGTGTGACGCTCAGGTGTCACAAGATGGTTTATATAGCATAAATGTGCTGATGGTGTGACACTCAGGTGTCACAAGATGGGTTATATAGCATAAATGTGCTGATGGTGTGACACTCAGGTGTCACAAGATGGATTATATAGCATAAATGTGCTGATGGTGTGACGCTCAGGTGTCACAAGATGGGTTATATAGCATAAATGTGCTGATGGTGTGACACTCAGGTGTCACAAGATGGGTTATATAGCATAAATGTGCTGATGGTGTGACGCTCAGGTGTCACATGATGGATTATATAGTATAAATGTGCTGATGGTGTGACGCTCAGGTGTCACAAGATGGGTTATATAGCATAAATGTGCTGATGGTGTGACGCTCAGGTGTCACAGGACGGATTATATAGCATAAATGTGCTGATGGTGTGACGCTCAGGTGTCACAGGATGGATTATATAGCATAAATGTGCCGATGGTGTGACACTCCGGTGTCACAAGATTGGTGACACTCTGGTGTCACAAGATGGTTATATAGCATAAATGTGCTGATGGTGTGACGCTCAGGTGTCACAGGATGGATTATATAGCATAAATGTGCTGATGGTGTGACGCTCAGGTGTCACAGGATGGATTATATAGCATAAATGTGCTGATGGTGTGACGCTCCGGTGTCACAAGATGGTTATATAGCATAAATGTGCTGATGGTGTGACGCTCCAGTGTCACAAGATGGGTTATATAGCATAAATGTGCCGATGGTGTGACACTCAGGTGTCATAAGATGGTTATATAGCATAAATGTGCCGATGGTGTGACGCTCAGGTGTCACAAGATGGTTATATAGCATAAATGTGCCGATGGTGATACGCTCGGGTGTCACAAGGTGGATTATATACTTTAGCAATAACGTGCTGATTGTTTGAAGATCAGGTGTCACCATTTTGACCTTTTAAATTAAAATGTGCCCTCGCGAATGAAAAATGTGCCCTCGCGAATGAAAAATGTGCCCTTGCAAATGAAAAATGTGCCCTCGCGATTGAAAAATGTGCCCTTGCAAATGAAAAATGTGATCAGCACCCTGCCCTAAAAAATTTCTAGAGTGAACACTGGGTAGGCTACTATAGTTACACACAATTTGTCAGTAAAACGTGATATACTGTACAGGGTAGGCGTGTATAGTTACACAATGTGTCAGTAAGCCAGTGATATACAGGGTAGGTAGAGGTTACACTGACGGTCAGAGAGCAGTGATTTACTCCTAACATTCCGTTTATAAATCGTTAATGGTATCATTCAGTGTTTAAGACCTAGATCGTTCGCCCACCAGGTGAAGCGATATCTTTATCAATATCTCGTTTGCTAACAATATTGCATAGAGGTGATTCAGTATATCCAATCAGCCTTCCGCAGCTATCTATCCTATGGCTTACAGGTAACTCCACTATTGAGCCCTTCTGTCTAGGCCACACACAGTAACCTATCACTGTTACCATAACAACACAGGTGTTCCGCCAATGCGCATTTCACTTTAATGGCTTTATCAGGGTCGCACATGACCAGTAGCGGTGCCCGAACAGACCTTCTGAGAGCACAGAGGCTGAAGCAGCACTGACAGACCCCTACCCAAACTTTAGTATGGTACTTGGCAAGGCCTGATACACTTGACAGCATTAAGACATGTTATATTGGTATAAAAAACCCTGCCCCAATCTGCAAATCGCCTCCCACTTTGGTAATATATTTGCCCCTTTCAGGGTTGTAAATTGAGGCAGGTAGGAGATATGCTATTCTGCCCTTGCTTATACATACACATAGTCTAAAGGTGGCCATACACACGCAGATTTATCTTCAGATCTGGCTGCTTGAAACAAAAAAATGGTTATGGATGAGAGCAAATGACAGTTGACCATTTGCTTGGAAATGTTGGAAAACAGACAAACTGTCACTCATCCATAACCATGTTTTTGTTCCAACCAGCCAGATCTGAAGATAAATCTTACTAGTGTATGGGCACCACTTTATTTGTATACATATATTTGCCTGTGTGGCTACTGCTAATACCTGTGTGATGACATCACAATGGCCCTGGGATGACATAACAGTGATTCTATGATGTCACAATGCCTGGTGAGCCAGGACGGAACACTAGGAATCATTCTGTTGCCTGGTCCCGACTTGTGCAGTCAGAGCTTTTGAACGTGTCTGATTATTCAGCATTTTCAGTTCATATATTGTGTTTGGAGAGGAGCAAGGAGAGAGAGGAGAGAGAGGAGGAAGGAGGAGACAAACGGGAGCAGCCCTGCGCTGCGTCCCGTTCTATAGTGGCAAGGTAAGTGCGCTCTTATTTCTATTCATACTTTTTTGTTTGAGCAATTGGGGTTCTTCATGGATTTCTTAAGGAGCGAGGCTCACCTGAAAGTGGGCGTGTCATAGCATAGAAGGCGGTTATGTCCCAAATTAGTGGGTGTTTCAGGGGCTCTTTGCCCAAACCTGAGGGGTTATTTATTATTTATATCACTGCCGGTTCCCAATGACCCCCAACATTTTTGGCGTTCAATATGAGCTAAAATGGTTATTCGATTCCAGTGGGTTCGTGTCCCCCCCCCCCACACACACACACACACAAACACTTTTTTATTTTGGTTTAAACCCTTTCTTTTTGTTGGTGGTTAAATGATCACAATTTGCATGTGACAATGGGCACCGATATTATGCCCACATTTCACTGCAAATGAGGTTGCTGATAAATGGGCTTTACATAATAAAGCCCTTTATTTCCCCCAATACTCCATTATGGTATTGTATTCGCTGATACCTGCATATCTGTGGTCAGTTGTGTAACACATATTTATACTGATCCTACTAGCGGAGCATTGTGATTCCGGATTATAATCCTATGAATATGAAATTAATTGTGACAGGAGATCGGGGACCATATTCACCTTTTGCTTTTCATGGCGCCCAGAGAGGTCGCGTATAGTAGCGTAAAGGGCTCGCTTGGCTGCCTATTTCCGCTGCCTATCAAGCAGGTAAACTCCATCCCGCCAAAGGCACGCCCACCCCGCCACACAAATACCCGCACTATGCTGCAACACGTACGCTTACACATTCACCACCCGCATCGAATGATTTTTCCTCTGTTTGTTGTGTTTCCGTCCACTATGACTAGAAGGGATATTTGTGTATAGCTTATTTGTTATTTAATATTACTATTTTATCTTTAATTAAGGTGCGCAGTGAGTCAAACTTGCTACAAGAGGGGAAATGGCCCAATTGCCATCAGAGAGCCAAGCCAAACAAGAACCCCGGGAGAGGCAGATGCCCCCGGCACCGCGGGTAAGACAGGCCCCACCGATTCTTCGCGAGAAAAAGGCACCACCGCCTCCCCGCGAGAGAAAGGCACCACCGCCTCCCCGCGAGAGAAAGGCCCCACCGCCTCCCTGCGAGAGAAAGGCCCCACCGCCTCCCTGCGAGAGAAAGGCCCCACCACCTCCCCGCGAGAGAAAGGCCCCACCGGCACCGAGGGAGAGACAGGCCCCACCGGCACCGAGGGAGAGACAGGCCCCACCGGCACCAAGGGAGAGACAGGCCCCATCGGCACCAATGGAGAGACAGGCCCCACCGGCACCAAGGGAGAGACAGACCCCACCGGCACCAAGGGAGAGACAGGCTTACTTACCATTGAGGAATTCGCCCCCGTCAATATCCACGGTGTGGCAAGAGCCACCGTCACGATCAACGGAATGGTATACGCCCCCATCACCATCCATGGAGAGGCAAGAGCCCCCGTTCCAATCCACGGAGTGGCATGAGAACCCATTCTCAATGGACTGGTATTTTGAGATCCCGGAAACATCCACAGAGTGGCAAGAGTCTCAGGAAGCATCCACGGAGTGGCAAGAGTCCCAGGAAGCATCCAAGGTGTGGCAAGAGTCCCAGGAAGCATCCATGGTGTGGCAAGAGTCCCAGGAAACCTACACGGAGTGGCAAGAGACCCAGGAAACATCTATGGAGTGGCCCCCCGTCACCACCGCCAGAGTGGTATACGCCCCCGTCACCATCCACGGAGTGGTATGCACCCCCGCCGCCATCCACGGAGTGGCATGCGCCCCCGTCACCATTTACGGAGTGGCAAGCGTCCCTGTCACTGGAGTGGCATGCACCCCCTACACCATCCAAGGAGTGGTATGCACCCCTGTCACCATCACGAAGTGGCATGCACTCCCAATGTAGAGGTGTCCCACTACATTTCAACTTCTGTTAAATATGGAATATTGCACATAACAACCAATCAGACTGTATCTATTATCTCCTATACGATACTAAATTAATGAGTAGTCTAGATAATAGACAATTTATTTATTTAGTATTGTCTAGGAGATACTAGATAGAACATCCCATCTTCAACAGAATTCCCATCTTATACCCCATCATGTGTTATTTCCAACAACAATTTGGGTAATAAAATGAGTGGTGAATAATACTGTATCTCTGTGGTTATTTCCTCATTTGGAGCGTCTCCATGCTGGGTGAATGCTTGGCGGCTACAGTGTCAGAATATGTCAAATAAAACATGTGTACATTTACTTTTTTAAATATGTCTACACACATCTCAGAGGGTTCCTTGGTCTATGAGAAGACCTAGCCATTACCCGATAATTCTGTCTGCACACATCTCAGAGGGCTCCTTGGTCTATGAGAAGGACCTAGCCATTACCCATCATTCTCCTGTCTACACACATCTCAGAGGGTTCCTTGGTCTATGAGGAGACATAGCCATTACCCATGATTCTTCTATCTACATACATCTCAGAGGGTTCCTTGGTTCCTTTCTCCTATCTACAGACATCTCAAAGGGTTTCTTGATCTATGAGGAGACATAGCCATTACCCCATCATTCTCCTGTCTACACACAACTCAGATGGGTTCCTTGGTCTATGAGGAGATGCAGCCATTACCTCATCATTATTGTGTCTACATACAGGACATCTCAGAGGGTTCCCTGGTCTAGGAGGAGATCCCTTGGTCTAGGAGGAGACCCCATCATTCTCCTGTTTACACACATCTCAGAGGGTTCCTTGCTTTGGTCCTTGCAGTATTTAAAACAGCCATTAAAATCCTGTAATTTCAGTAATGTTACAAATGCCTGGGGAGTTCATACAGTAGGTTGCGGCACATTCAAAATGTTACCTCAGGAAACAAAATGGCCACTTCACAAAGCGCTGCAGTGAGGCCCCTTGTTCACAGTGACTGATATTTTGCATCTTCCTAACAAGTTTGTGCTAAAATAATACACACAATGCAATATTAGCATTGCTGTCTGTCAAAAAGTGTATTAGTAGGTCGACGATAACTAGGTCAACGGTCATTAGGTCAACCACTATTGGTCGACAGTAAAAAGGTCTACATGCACTATGGTTGACATGGACTAAAGTTTGAGACAAGCAAAAGGTCGACATGACTTTTTAAGATTTTTAGTGCCTAGGTCAACAACAGTCCCTCAATTAGTGTACCAAGTACCCTCGTATGGTGCCTCCCTCGCCATACTTTACCATTACCAATTGTAGGCCACGTGGATAATAAATTATAACAAGTTATCCAAGTGAAAAAGGTTGGAAAGAGATAAAAACAGCCAACCAGCTTCTAACTGCCATGTTACGGCCTGTGTTTCAAAAATGTCAGCTAAGAGCTGATTGGTTGGTACCTTAGCTCTCTCCAATCTTTGATAAATATCCTCCTTACAGACACAGCAGGCTTCTTCCGAACACTTCAAGTCCAGCGCTTATTTGGTGCAGACAAGGAAATGGGTAATTATGTCCTGACAATACAGTGTACAGCATCCAAAAAGGCCGACAAGCCTTGATGAACAGCACACGTGGCACACTTATCTCTCTCCTTATGTACACACCACTGGAGAGTGGTATAGTCAGATGATTATCGATTTTGGCCACACTTTATTTCATACAAACGGAGAAGAGGAGACGCCCAATCTACATGTGGTAGGGAATATGGATTGTACGCTCCACTGGGGTAGGGACTGATGTGAATGTTCAAATATTCTCTGTAAAGTGCAGCGGAATCTGTGTGCGCTATATAAGAAACTGCTAATAAATAAATTAATAATATAGGGATGTATGGTATTTTCTCCCCACTCTGGCAGGCATCTTCGGTAATGGGTATCCATATATAACAAGAATCCCTTTCAATACTGCGGTCATCTCTACTGTATAAACCAGTTTGAGGCGGAGAAGAGGAGACTAATATACCTTCATAGGGATGTATTATCTATTGATAGCGCTGATGAACGAGACACAATTTCATATGGTCTTGCATATGATCTTTTTCTTTCATGTGTTTATATGGTGTGGGGACACCATCCCTGTGTCTTCATCCACCAAGATGCATTCTAAGCGCGATTTGAACACCTTTATATTACTTTCATACTATAGAGTAGGCTACTGTAGTTACACACAATGTGTCAGTAAGCCAGTGCTATTACAGGGTGAGCTGCTAAACTTACACACAATATGTCAGTAAGTCAGTGCTATACAGGGTAGGCTGCTATAGCTATACACAATATGTCAGTAAGACGTGCTATACAGGGTAGGCTGCTATAGATACATGTAATGCGTCAGTAAGCCAGTGCTATTACAGGGTAGGCTACTATAGTTACACACAATGCGTCAGTAAGTAAGTGCTATACAGGGTGAACTGCTATAGATACACACAATGTGTCCGTAAGCCAGTGCTCTACAGGGTAGGGTACTATAGTTACACACACAATGTGTCAGTAAGCCAGTGCTATACAAAGTAGGCTACTATAGTTACACACAATGTCAGTAAGCCAGTGCTATACAGGGTAGGCTACTATAGTTACACACAATGCGTCAGTAAGCCAGTGCTATACAGGGTGAACTGTTATAGATACACACAATGTGTCAGTAAGCCAGTGCTATACAGGGTAGGGTACTATAGTTACACACACAATGTGTCGGTAAGCCAGTGCTATACAGAGTAGGTTAATATAGCTATACACAATGCTTCTGTAAGCTAGTGTTATACAGGTTGGTCGTCTATATATATATTTTTGGGGCCTAGGGGTGCCGTGGAAAAATTCTGATACTTTAGGGCAGGCATTCCCAACCACGGTCCTCAAGGCACGCCAACAGTGCAGGTTTTAGTGATATCCAGGCTTCAGTACAGATGGTTTAATCAGAATCCCTCAGATACTAATTAAGTAACCTGTGCTCAAGTCTGGATATCTACAAAACCTGCACTGTTGGCGTGTCTTGAGGACCGTGGTTGGGAATGCCTTGAGGACCATGTTTGGCAATGCCTGCTCTAGGGTGCCGTGATTAAAAAAGATTGGGAACCCCTGGAGTAGGCTGATATAGTTACACACAATGCTTCAGTAAGCTAGTGCAATACAGAGTAGGATACTATAGTTACACATAATGCGTCAGTAAGCCAGTGCTATACAGGGTGAGCTGCTATAGATACACACTGTGTCAGTAAGCCAGGGCTATACAGGGTGAGCTGCTATAGATACACACACTGTGTCAGTAAGCCAGGGCTAAACAGGGTGAGCTGCTATAGATACACACACTGGGCGGGATGTACTAAAGGGAAACTGCGATAAAACCCCCGTTTTACCGCATTTTCCTATGTACCATTACCCGGCCGCACGGATTTAGCCGGGCAGGGTAGCTACATATAGAAGCCTATGGGCTTCTTTTCGCCACCCGCCGCCTCGCCGCAACCCCGCCACCTCGCCGACCCCCCTTTCCCCCTCCCTTGGGCCTACCCTTCTTGCAGGTCCTCCTGGACTCCTGAAGGTAAGCCCTTCCTCCCCCTATCAACGCAGCCGGACGTCCTTCCGGCTGCAGGGGGACGGAGGAGGCGCCGGGGACAGCCTGCTTAGCTGTCCCCAGCGTGTAGGCATCAGGAGGCGGCAGGCAGGAGACGGAGACCCCCCGCAGGCCACAGTACAGGTATCGCGGGGGGGTCTCCGTCACCGCATCGCGATGCCAGCCGCATATGTTTGTACATATGTGCTGGCATCGCGGCGGACAGCGGCGAAGGGTGGCGAAGTATATTAATACATCCCACCCACTGTGTCAGTAAGCCAGTTTCTATACAGGGTGAGCTGCTATAGTTACACACAATGCATCAGTAAGCCAATGCTATACAGGGTAGGCTACTATAATTAAATGCAATGTGTCAGTAAGCCAGTGCTATACAGAGTAGACTATTATAGTTACACACAAGGTGTCAGTAAACTAGTGCTATACAGGGTAGGCTATTATAATTAAACACAATGTGTCAGTAAGTCAGTGCTATTACAGGGTGAGCTGCTAAATTTACGTTAAATGTGTCAGTAAACCAGTGCTATACAGAGTAGGCTACTATGGTTACACACAATGCGTCAGCAAGCCAGTGCTATACAGGGTGAACTGCCATAGCAGTGGCAAACGCAGGATTTTCAGAAGGGGGTTTCCAGAGGAGCGGAGCAAAGCATGTAGATGGACACTTAGGTGACCCAGTATATGCCGGGTCAGTTAAAGTATTATAGATAGACCAAATGTATATAAATAATAATAATAATAATATATATATATATATATATATATATATACACACACACACACACACACACACACACACACACACACACACACACACATATATATACATACAGGGGCTTCAACAGCAGGGTAGACCCCTCTGCATAGCAATGTATTGGGGCACCTACCGATCCTTCAGCGGTAGTGGTGGGGGAAGCTTTGATGTCCCCCAGGTGGTAGGGGGTATTATATCAACCGCTCAGCATGTAGGGCCTGGATCAGTAATTTCCACTAATTACACCTTTACTGCACAGATGGTGGGTTATGGTGGCCCCATAATTAAGACACTGACAGTTAAAGAAAAGTGTATTTTTAGGCTCCTGATGTTCCAGGCAACTGCCCACAGTTGTCCTGGGCATCTATATACAGCACTTGGATTGGAGAGGAAGAGACAGACACAAAGGAGAACCCAGACTATGGGGCAGATTTATTAAGCTTGGAGAAGAGATAAACTGGAGATAAAGCGGAGAAAAGGTAAAAGGAGATAAAGCACCAGCCAATCAGCTGTGTTTGAAAAAGACAGTTGGGAGTTGATTGGCTGGTGCTTTATCTCCTTTTACCTTTTCTCCGCTTTATCTCCAGTTTATCTCTTCTCCAAGCTTAATAAATCTGCCCCTAAGTGTCAAAGAACACTCTACAATGATAGAAAAGACATTTACAGTGGACCTAAGATGTTTGTTAGGACATTCCAGCCCACAACAGCCTGAATTCCATTAGTTAGGGCAGGGGGAAATCCGCTCAGTGTGTATGCACTGAGCGGCTTTCCCTGCAGCGGTGATCGTGCAGCGTCTATTCTCGTATGAAAATGAGGTTGCGGCTAATTAGCATAAGCCACACCCTCATTTGCATACGCCCGCCCCCTTTCCGGGGCGAAGCGAGTGTCCCTATTTCAACAGCACAGAAGTTGGGAGGTATGTAATATGTGATGTACTCTATGGGGCTGATTCAGGATAGCTTGTTGCGATACGAATTCGGCACCAGCCCTGATGGTCGGGGTTTGCCCATGCGCATTTCTGCACATGTCTAAACCCAGCACAGAACGGCTTTGGCGAGTTACATACTAGCCGGGCTGTTTGTTGCAGGTAGGGAGGGCTGGGGGCAGCTGCAGGGGAATTCCCAGTGTTTTATGGGTGCCTAGCTGAATCAGGCCCTATGTGTAATATGAGCCTGTACACATTACTACTAGAATAAGAAAACCATTATTGCAAAAGAACCATATAGTAACTTAGACGATACAGTATAACATGCCTCAACGAGGCAGACAATGCATTAATGAGGTAGACAGTGCATTAACGAGGCAGACAATGCATTAATGAGGTCAACAATGCATTAATTAGGCAGATAATGTAAACAGAATATTTTTGTGTCGATTTTTGTGACAAATCCCATGATACAATCGTGGTTTCCCAAATTTGTACGGCCTAGGATGGAGAGACATTCCAGGGAAGGGGGTGGGGAAAATGGGTCCCTATTTCCTTTTAGAATGACAGAAGGATACAAACTGATTCCCGGCTCTGCCACACAGCTAAAAAAATTAGACTTGGAAATAAGTTTCATACACTGAAACTGTGACTTAATCTTTTACACATCCATAGCAACCTCACTCCACAACAATCTGCTATCATTATAAAACTGGCAGTTTTAAAAATAAAATATTGTTATATAACCACTTGCTTCTAGATGTGATTAAATGAAATGAGCGCACCAGCACATATTCAGCTCTCTCCTGTGTATTGCTTTACCATATCCATACACCTTAAATGCTGGCCTTACAAAGGGCACATTGCAGTACATAGTGTTTCTCAAGGGTTATCTTTTCAATAGCAGATTAATGTTCCTATACTGACATTGCAGAGCTTCTGAACTCTCATAAACATAATCAAATGAGCAGCTGGAAATCTAGATATTAATTTAAGGACACGCTGATAATTTGTAGTATTGATATTGGACCCCGGGAGGAACACAACAGCATATCATTAGCTACTTTTGCAAAGTAATACGTGTATGTGCTTCATTTAAAGTTTGGGACTATAAGGGAATTGTGTTAGGTGAGATTGCGGGCTAAAGGGGATATTCATTCCCGTGCGCTATTTCCGATAGGGGAAATAGCACCCAGTGTCTATTCAGTTCTGTCGTTTCCAACAGCATTGAAAGAGGATCTCAACAAAACAGATCTGGCTTTAAAACGAGTAGGATCTGTTTCGTCTGAAACGCTCATGGATTGTCAAGAAACGGCCCGTTTTTTTCACCGGCACACACCCTTTTCCCACTCGACAGGTGGAACATTTGATTCCTCCTGTCTAGAAACTGTCAAGCCAGGTGGAAATGACCCAGGATTCCGACTGTTGGCATTAAATTAAATACCCCCCTTAAGGCGAGAAGTATTACGACTTGAAAGTGATAAAATGGAGAATGATAAATCACCATTCAGCTCCTACCTGTCACACCCAGTGATATGTCAGTTAGGAGATAGTTAGTTAGTGGTTTATCACTCTCCATTTTATCACTTTTTAAGCTTAGTATATTTGTCCCTTAGATTTTTGGGGGGATTTACAAAAGCCAAATATGGATATACTTGTAAAAATATGATCCGAATAGAAACAGATGGCCAATCATGGTAATAGAAGTCGACAGACCATCGAACTAACTTGCAAGTACTTTCCATAGACAAGAGTACGACTTTTGGATTTACTAAAACTCATGGGTCAGATGTATTAAGCCTGAAAAAGTGATAGAGTGGCGATAAAGTGATAAAGTGGAAGGTGATAACGCACCAATCAACCTAACTGTCATTTTCAAATACAGCTCATTGGCTGGTTCGTAATCACCTTCCATCTTATAGCCGCTTTAACACCACACCAGCTCCAGGTGCTTTTGACATATGGAGGGGATGCTGCTGCAGTAGAGGCTATATTCCCTGCAGTGAATGTGACCACTGGCGTCAACACAGCACATGAGACATGGGACATACCATTTGACCCACAATGGCAAAAGTCAATTTTATTATCCACGTTACAATCTACTCCCTTTAGTAACATGTGGGCTGAGTGAGGAGCGAAGTGATCCAGCAAGGATTCATTTTGGGTCTCATGTTATATTTTGGGTTCCATGTTCTAAACCTTTCTTCTCACCCTGCTTTCATGGTTGATATGGTATGTCTCATTGATAATGTGTTCTGATTCCCTCTGAGGCTACATTTACTGAAGGGGAGGCAGAGCTAGTCACTGGTTCGGGAAATGCGCATAGATTTGCGAGTGGATAGTGATTAGCGATCCATACATAATTTTCTAGCAATTTAGCAAGGAGCGTTTTCTCTTTCTGCCTGCGTGGCGGCTTCTCCTTGCAGCCCACTGGGAATTCTCACATTAGCAATTGAGTCTGAATTAGGCCCCTGATGTTTTTTTGGGCCCCAAATTGAATACCGGCCTTAGTTGATTATTTACTAAGATGGGAGGTCTATTAAAGATGTGATGTTGCCCATAGCAATCATTCAGATTCTACTTCTTATTTAGTTAGCATTTTCTAAAATATAGAGGGCAGTATTCAATGAGAAAAGTTCTCCGTGTTTTGTGGAGAACTTGTGCTTTGTTCGCCTTGGACGGAGCATTTTGCTCTCCAAAAGCGAGCAACCCTATTCAATGTGAAATGTTCTCCGTCTTTCTAAGTGACTTTCTCCGTGTCTCTCCGTGTAGCAATTCTCCATCTTTTGATGGAGAGCTGGAATGTGAACTTTTAAACTAAAAGGTTTTTTTAAGAAATTTTGGTGTAAAAAAAATCAGTTTTTTTTTCTGTGAAGGGGCATGTTATTTTTAGTCATGTGCTTATAGCACATGAATATATATTTAATTTAAAAAAAAATATTTTTTAAATTTTTTTTTTTTTTTTTTTACACAGTGCAGCCAGCAGGGGGCCGGAGCGCTCGAGCCGCTCATTAGATATTCATATATTCACTGCACCCGAACGTAACTATGCACAAACGGATGCAGTGAATACTGGGTCCCCCGCTGGCTATAGGGGGGTGCAGCCTGGGTCCTGGAGAGCCCCCCTCCCCTCCACAGTCCTCTGGAGCAGCCAGGGAGACTTTAATCTCTCTGGCTGCTTCCGGCTCCCTGAAAGCTCCCTGCTCCCTGCAGGGGTTAAGACTCTCCGCGAGTGGCGGAGAGCATCAGCCACATTGAATAGAGGGAGCAGGAGTGGCAGAGAGCCCTCCGGAACACGGAGAGTGCATGGAGAGCGAAATAAAACGCTCTCCATGCACGGAGAACTTTTTCATTGAATACTGCCCAGAGGGTGAAATTTAATAGAATGCGATTTTTAGTAACATCTTTAAATCGCAACGTATCGCACTTTGTCTCTTCGCATTTTTTCCTCCAAAACCGATTATTTAATGGGATGCGAGAATGCGCCCAAAAAGTGCGGTGAAGTGCGAAGAGATGCGATGTGGTACAATGCAATGCGATTTTATGACACAGTAATGTGCGATTTCCGGCGCTGGTTATGTGCGATTTTCTGACCAACCGGTATGCGAATTACAACACTGCCTATGCATGCCAAATAACCCCCTAACCTATTAGTCCACCTATGTCCCCTACATTATGCATCACACCCCCTATATAAAGGGGCAGAGGCACCATTTTGACCTTTGAAAGGTAGTAAGGAGCATGGAGAGGAGGAATATTTAGGAGCAGAGGTCTGTCTGGGAGTGCAGGTGGCAGAGGCAGCAGGGGGCCAGTCACAGCCAGCACTAGCAGAGGAGCCAGGGGGAGAGCCAGCAGAGGCACACCAACACCCAGCACTGTCAGAGGGAGAGGCAGCAGTGTGCCAGCCAGCATGGCCACATCAAAGCGTGGCCCAGCCCGGACCCCGGAGAAGCAGGCACAGCAGGAGGAGGTGGAGGACCCTCTTGCCTCCCCATCTCATCCACTAACACAGGACCTGTTCAGCACACAGTCCGGGGTGAAGCTGCAGGAGAGCCACATCTCTGAGGTCGACTGGCCTGAGGTGGAGGAAGATGGAGGTGAGGAGGAGGAGGAGGGTGAGCCTGCCATGGAGGAGGAGAAAGCCGCAGTGGAGGTGGAGGAGGAGGCAGAAAGTGGCTGCACCCAAAGTGTCCGTAAGGTGCGTTTTTCCTACAAGAAAAATGCGTCCCTTGTCCGCACCTTTGTCCCTGTATTTGACAGGCTGCTGTGGAAGCATAACAACAGGACCACCGCACAGCGGAAGAGGGCCATGTGGGACCCTATTACAGGCGCAGTCAATGCAGTAAGCAGCCACAAAAGAAGCATAAGGAATGTGAAGAAACGCTTCAACGACATTAAAAGGCTACTCAAAGCCAAGATGGCCACAGAAATCAAAGAGGTCACCGGCACTGGAGTAGGCACCACCCAACCCGTTACATATACCTCCTATGATAAGAAACTCAAGCAAAAAATACCACCAGTGGTCCTTCCTGGGCTCCATGTGGCAGACACGGTTAGGCCTCCAACGCCACCCCAAGCTGGTAAGTCTTCACACATTTTCATGTACATCATACATTGCATTGTTTTATAACTGTAATGCTCTCTTGTAATGTTTGCGTAACAATAGTGCTGCTGTGAAACTACATATCCCAGCAAGGGTAGCTTATGTAAATGTAATGGTTATAGATTAAAATTGTTGGTGATGCTGGGTCATGTAGTTCCATACCTGCTGGTATTGGTCCAATGCCTTACAAATTACGTTACAGGTTTAAATTGCTCAGGCCCCAAACATACTTGTAATGTTGTCATAGGTGAAACGCCTCCATACAGCATTATTGCAGGCACTTTTTAGATATTGACAAATAATTGGTCAACATGACCCATGTGTGTCCCAGGAAAAAATAAAAAGAAGTAGTTATGATGCATGCTGGTAAGAAATTCTGTCCATGCAAGTTTTGTAACTTCACCACCATTTTGTTTGCAGCTCATCGATCACGAAGTGCCCACGCACCACACAAGGCCGACGCATTGGTCCTGATGCTGAGGCTGCAGGTAAGCAAAATGAATGCAAAATCAATACACATACAGTACACACACCCATGTACCATGCAAAATAGGCTACACTACAATCGGGATTGGTACGAAATCCCGATGGTCGGAATCTCGGCGGTCAAAATCCCAAAGCCGGAATCCTGACCGCTGAAATCCCGACAAGGGGGGGACGTGGATAGCCCCCCTCTTGCAGGCTCGCTGCATTCGCCACCCAGCGGGTCCGGTGCCCTGCTACGCTCGGCACACTAATTTATTCTCCCTCTATGGGTGCCGTGGACACCCATAGTGGGAGAAATTGTCGGGATTTTGGTGGTCAGGATACTGGCGTCGGGATTCTAACTGCATCCCTTACAATCCACTCCTGCACCCTACTATAAACCAAATATAGGTTCAATGTAAACTACATTGTTTAAACAACTTTATGCAGCATGTTTAAATATTATACATGGTCATTGAACCAATATTATATTGCCTAATGCAAAACAAAATAGCACATTAAAGTGCTGCCAGATATGCTGGCCAAGCCATGGACTCATTGGGCAGTATTTGATGAGACTGATTGACATGTTCTACGGCGAATGTGTGCTATTTTCATGCTCTAAGGTGAAGCTTTTTACTGAAAAAGTGAATCACTCTATTCAACGTGCAACGTGCAATATTCAGTGAATGATGAACAATTCGCAGTCTGATAGTCACCGTAATTCGCTGTGGTTTTTTAATAGGTTTTTCACTGTGATTTGCCGTTAGAGTATTCAATGATCAGATGGCGAATTGCTTTCTAAGTGATTTTCGCCGCGTGTCACTGTGTAGCAATTGCCATCTTTTTATGGTGAACTGGAATGCGAACTTTTAAAATAAAGGTTTATTTTTAAAATTTGGTGTAAAAAAATCAGGAATATCTTCAGGTGAAGGGGCATGCTATTTTTATTCATGTGCTTACAGCTCATGAATATATATTTATTTAAAAAAATATAACACATAACAGCCAGCAGGGACCCGGGAGCCGCTCATTAGATATTCATAAATTCATTGCTCCCGATCATTACATATGCACAATCGGGAGCAGTGCAAGTGGCTCCCTACCCGGTCTCCTGCTAATTCTCCAGGGGGCAGCTTGTGCTGCCTGGGTCCCGGGGAGCCCTCCTCCCCACCACATACATTCTGGGGCAGGCAGGGAGACTTCAATCTTCCTGCCTGCCGCCATCCCCCGGACGCCGCAGGGGTTATGTATCGCCATCAGGGGCAGCGAGCCCCTGGGTAACCTGCAACCACACTGAATTTTTTAGGTTGGCATTACATACCACCCACACATTCAGAGAGTGACGCCCACGCCGATTGACGTAGATGTGTCCCCTCACGTGCGGTGCCCGAAGCCCAATGTGGCTGCAATCTATGCTGAGAGATGATAGAAAGCCACCTTAAGGACCTGCCACTCGGACTCACAATGTGTGATTCTGATATATTTGCGCCACAACTTCTTGAAAGCAAGTAACACTTGAGTGAAATGCTGAAACATCCCCACAACCTGTTGATCAGAGAGGGAGTCCAGGTACAGCCTAGCACGATTCCTACATGAAGCACGCAGTACTAGGGGTACCTGGATATGGCGCGCAGCTTCCTCCCTCCTCCTGCGCAGCTCCTCCAAACGATCCATCTTTCAAACCCTCACAGTTGTCCTTAATGATGTTTGGGTATATGTAGGGGAGTTTATGAATAAAATTGAGGACACCTGTGAGAAAATTAACCATTTCTGCACTTGACCAAAGCTGCTTTTGGGTCAATTCGCCCACCAGGACCTAGTCTGCATCATTGGACATTTTAGACACTTTTGAAATGCGAATTCCATTTGCGCATTCCAGTAAATAAGCGATTTGTATACTTCTCTATGGGAAAACATCTGGGTGCGGTAAAAATGCGAATTGAAACCGGCAAGTGAAGAAGTGCGAGTTATCGCACAAAATGTGCGATTTATGGAACTTAGCGCACCCTATTAAGTAAGTAAGATTTCAGCAAAAAGTAACGCCATTTTGTTGTCTAAATATCGCAAAAATTCAACAATCGCATTCTATTAAATGTCACCCATAATCTTATTGGTTGCTCATAGCAACTCCCATCTTAGTAAATAAACCCCTTAGTAAATAAATCCAAATCAATGTTGTGCATTTCACAAATCACAGCCATAAAAGAATGCAGCCATTTTCTTATTTGTGCTACAAAAATGTAAGAAAATTGTTCACACTAGAGAACAGGTTTATTGTACACTTCCAGAAATTTTAATTTGGCTGCACAAATGTTTTGTTCAGATTGTTTGGGTATAAGGATAGTTGCCTACCTTCCTGTATTCTGCAGGAGACTCCCTGAAATAGCTCCCTCATTAGTCTAGCAATCTCCCTCATTTCACCTAGCCCACATTACAGTGTTACATTTTTTGGGGAAAAAAGGAATGAGAGACAGATACATTTCCATTGAATCATCAGCACTTTACCCATACTTGCCTACTTTTATCTTCACCTTTCCGGGAGAAGCCCGGAGAGGCAACACATCAGGGGGGCGGGAGCAAGGCTGACATCACTTGGCCCCGCCCCCCATGACGAAAACCTCCGTGATTCGCGGGCCGAGAGGGAGGGGGCGTGGCTTAAATGCCGCGAAATGACGCGAAATGCCGCGATCGCGTCATTTAAGCCCCGCCCCCTCCCCGCGTACCCGCGATTTCATGTAATTTTAACCAGCGGGCAAGGATGGAGCGGGGCAAATCCCAGAATGCGGGAGACTTGCCCACCTTCCCGGGGGGCCGGGAGAAGGACCCGATTTCCGGGAGGCTCCCGGCCATTCCGGGAGGGTAGGCAAGCCTGACTTTACCAAGTATAGCATATCTTACTTTGGGGCTTACTTTAGCCACTAACTGCTTTGGGGCTCATCTATATTTGGATAGAAGTAATTTTAAAAGATTCCTCTTAGATGTAGCAGTACACACCCACGCTTCTAGGTGCCAGGTCAAGAATCTCTTTTCATAATTTCTCCATATATAGAAGTAGACACGCCCTGTGGCTGGAGCACGACACACCCCTTCGATGGGGCATTGTGCAAAATTCTACCACCAACTATAATCTCCCTGAAACTAGTTTTAAAAAGTAGGCAAGTATGGGGTATAGTACAGTATACATATTTTATTATTGTTGCAGCATAGTTGTACATTTTTTTTATTTAAAATTTGCTGCAAAGCTCTAGTACATTTTTCCCACATGGGGGAAATATATTTAGGCTGTTCTTCTGTTCTTCTGTTTACTTGTAAAGTAGATTTACCTGACAGAGGAAAAAAGCACAGAAAACAATACAGGCAGGAAATGGTACTGATAAATTACTTTTCAAATGTCAGCTGCCTTGTTTTTCAAGCAAGGCACCGCATTTTTTTTCTTTCATTTTTTTTTTACCATTAACTTTATCCCCATTGTTCTAATGCTTTCTACACATTAGCACATTGTTCTGACGATCAAAGCTGTTTTTTGCACAATTTTGAACCCTCTCCAAGCTGCTGACATAAATATCGCTCTATTTCTAAGACACCACTTACATAAATTACGATGCAACTTATGAATTTTGAAAGTCACAGTATGTACTGTAAATCTATGCAGCTGCTGTGGAACTACACATCCCAGCATGCCCTGCCACAGATTTTATATAAGGAATGCAAAAACTGTTGCAGGGCACGTTGGGAAGTGTAGTTCAACAGCATCCAGAGGGCCGTGAGTTTGGCGCCACTGATTACAGGATGTTTAGTGAGATTGTATTCTTTTTTTTTTTTTAATTTTAACAGGTCTTTTCAATTTTCTCAGAAATTATTTGTGGTGTGCAGTTAGGGCCTGATACAGAGCTATTTGCTTAGCTCAGCGCCTCCCGCCACCCCGCAATTATGTGTATTGGCACACACACAGGGAGGCTACCGCACCAGGAGGACACACTTATGGTACTATTTCTGTGGATGTCAGTGTATTAACTGTGGAACAAGAAATGTCTTTGTGTCAAATGGTGCTAGAGGCAGCATAGTTTTTTTTTTCTTTGCAGTCAGGACATTAGTCTCTGCCTTCTGACTACTTCTGTATTGTGATTGAGTCAGGGAATTCATCCTAAATAAGGTAGATAACCTCATCGGATGTCAGTTGCCCGCCCAGAGCAGTAGCTAGGTGACATGGCACCCGGAGCAGAGGCATGTTTCGCCCCCCCCCCCCCCCGTAATTTTTCCTTCTTATTGTAATGCTCCCTACACATTATGCCCCACAAACTGTGTAATACCCATTACACATTATGCCCCACACCATAATGCCTAGTGGACGTTATGTAAAACACTGTAATGCTTTAATAACTTTATGCCGCACACCCTAATGACCAAACACATAATGCCCCTATAGTTCTGCTTACTTTCTGCGAGTGAACTAGAATAAGGGGCTATGGGGTAGATTTATTAAGCTCGGTGAAGTGATAAAGTGTCTGGTTTCTATCACCGGCCAATCAGCTCCTACCTGTCATTTTCAAACCAAGCATGTAACTTCACAGGTAGCTGATTGGCCGGTGATAAAAATAAGACATCTTATCACTTCACGAGCTTAATAAATCTGCCCCTATGTCCCTGTACTACATATCCCCTATTCACCGCAGTACCTCCCCACTATGGGCCTTATTCTGGTTGGTGCTGTAATATCCGCGTGCGTTCGTGCCGCCGATGTTTTGTCTCTGCGCATGTGCGAGCGGGGCGTACGGCCAAATTCCGCATGAAATGTGAACACTCCGAACAGGGGGTGGAGAGGGGCGTGAAGGGCTCTTTGGGCTCATTACCATATGCATACGCCCCGCGTTTCATGGGCGTTCCCATGCAAACGCTGGGCGTACGTATGGTAATGCAGTCGTGACGCACGTGTAGGGGGCAGACATATGACATCGCCGGATGTCAGCTGCCCGCCCAGATCCCTGCTTTTGCACGGAGAAATGCCCGTGTGGTCTGAGGTTGCGGGAGCTGGTGGATCACTCGGTCATCGAATGATGGGGGAGGTTCCCTGAGATGGAGGAGGCGTATTCCATGAGAAATACACGTGCGGTCCGTTCGGACAGCTTCTTACCGCGTTCGGACGGAGTTGGCGATCCGTATGGAAGGCGGGGTTTCGGACGCACGGTCCTGGCCGCATATTCGGATCCGGCCGCACCGATCAGAATAAGGGCCTATATGCTGTACTACATCAATGCACTACATCCACATTACATGCTGTACTACATCACTGCACTACATGCTGCACTACATACCCCATATTCACAGCAAAACATCTCACCCCATATATGCTACACCTTATCACTACACTAAACCCCCATATGCTGCACTACAGTACACTCTCTCCCCCATACATCAAGATACATTCCCCACAACAACATTAACCCATCCTTGTGCCACCCTTCATGTTAACTCACCATGATGAAGTCTTGCATCCACCACAGCATCAGAGGATGACCCTACAGCGTGGTACAGTGGAAGGTGGGGACAGGGCCCCAGGAGACAGATAGGTAGAGGGCTTGTTAGTTGTTACTCCACTCCTCTGGCCAGGACAACACACGTTGCCGATGGAAAGTAGGGGGCAGAGTTTGATCCTTTGGCTGGGACAGAGGATGGTTGAGAGGAAGAACCAGGTAGAGGGGACTGGGCTGCTTATGGGGGCGGTCCTGTTCCTCCAACCAGGAAGTAGACGGCAACAAGTAACTGGCTGAAGGGAAAGAAGGGGGCGGGTCCATGGAAGAGAGAGAAGAAGATGCTTATCAAGCTGCCGGTGCTGCTGTGCCGTCATACAGATACACTGACAGGCGCAGCGCAGCCAGCAGCAACCACGGACATGCAACAGGCTCTGCACGTCCGTGGTTGCTGGTGGCTGTGCTGCACCTGTCAGTGTATCTATATGACAGCACAGCAGCACTGACATCTTGAAAAGCATCTCCTCTCATTTCCATTGCCGGCACCATCCCGCCCACTTTTTCCCCTCTGCCATCCGTGGGCAGAATCTGAAGGGTGGACCGGCGGGCAGGGAGTGTGGTGCCGGGCACCCTGCTAAACTTCGGTGCCCGGAGCTAGTGCTCCACCGGCTCCACCCTCGCTACGCCCCTGAGCCTGCCATGTTCCCCTCCAGGACACACGCAAGCCTGAGTGTCTTAGATATACGTGTGCGCACCACATCATTCGATGGTCGGCGACCATTCGAATGATGTAGGTGTTGATCAATACGCTGCAAATGGATGTTTATGCAAAACATCCAATCGCAGCCGTGTGGGCTAATTCGCCCTGCAAAGCGGGGCAGCGGGATGTGAGCGACAGGCGGGCTAAAAATGACACAAATCGCTGCGAACTTGGCAATGTTGCAAACTTCACAGTGCTGCGTGTCAACCAGAATCACCCCTTTGTACAGTACCTGGTTTTGACATTAACTATGGCTAAGTAATGGCGCATACACACAAGGCAATTTTGTCTAGATCGCTTAGAAATTAAGCACAATTCGCTCTGTGGGTCCCTTATCATTAAAACATGCAGTCAAAATCTAGACAGATCGCCTGCATGTGCATAAAGGACACCGAGTTAGCACAGATCTCCCATACACAAATCGTTATGTGTGTATGGGCAATCAAGCCATCAGGAAGCTCAAGGACAATGGGGGTTATTCTGCTTGATACGGTGGGACAGTATACAGGCGGATCGGTTTTTTTTTCATCTGCCCATGCGTAGCTTTCGCAATGCGCATGTGCGGCGACCTCACACCGCTCACGGACGGGTCTCTCCATGCGAAAAAACCTGTACGCAAGAGCACAGTCATTGTGGGCAGCATGTGGGCGTTTTTATAGGAGCGACCGGAATAATGAGGAAAACTGGGAGTAAACATGGGCGTACACGGGGGTGTGCACACAAAATGTATGGTGCCACAACCGCCTCGATCGGCGAACGCACCGTGCATTTTGGCCCAAAAACAGGCGGACGCCAAAGATAGCTCCAGACCACCACTAGAGATACCGTATGAGAGCGGACGCCTGGGTCTGCTAATTAACGCTGATTACTACACCCGAATGTAATAAGCAATACAGCAGGCTATTAAGTGAAAACCATGATTTCACTACCTGCAAGCCACACACAGCCCTCAAACCCATTGGAAGCATATCTTCCTACACTTCTCTACATGTAAAGGTTGGTTTCATTTTAGGTAAGATTAATTCTAAGGGCAGTATTCAATGAGGAAAATTTGCCGTGTTTTATGGTGAATTTCTGCTTTTTTCACGTTGGACGGAGAATTTTGGTCTCAAAATGCGAACAACCCTATTCAACGTGCACTTTTCGACGTCTTTCTAAGTGATTTTCGCCGTGTCTCTCCGTGTAGCAATACTCAATCTTTTCATGGAGAAGTGGAATGTGAACTTTTAAAATAAAAGGTTTTTTGTTTTAATTTTGGTGTAAAAATCAGGAATTTTATTCTGTGAAAGGGCATGCTATTTTTATTCATGTGCTTATAGCACATGAATATATATTTAATTAAAATATATATATATATATTTTTTACACATAACAGCCAGCCGAGAGCCGCTCATTAGATATTCATATATTCACTGCCCCCGATCATCAGGGCACCCGAGAGGAATGCTGGGCCCCGGTAAAATGTTGAGGGCATGGCCTAAGCGTGGGAGGTGTGGCCACCTCCTGCACTTAGGCCATGCCCCCAAAATGTTTAGAGGGGGTGAAAGAAAACTCTAAACTCAGCAGCAGCAGCACACACCTACAGCATGTGTTGTGCTCACAGCAGGCTCAGCATGAGTTTTCACGCTGTAAGGAGACACACATGCTGAGCCTGCTGTCAGCACAGCACATGCTGTATGGGTGCTGCTGCTGATGCCGGGAGGTACGGAGGGGGGAGGGGTAGGACCAGGGCCCCTGCCGGGCCCCTCCAGCAAGCCTGGGCCCGGGTAATTAGTACCTGCTCCCCCCCACCCTCTCGGCTGCTCTGCCGATCATTACATATGCACGATCGGGAGCAGTGAATATACCCGGTCCCCTGCTGGCTCTGGGGAAGGGGGGGGGGGCTTGTGCTGCCTGGGTCCCGGGGAGCCCTCCTCCCCTCCACATACATTCTGGGGCAGGCAGGGAGACTTCAATCTCCCTGCCTGCCACCGTTCCACAGCTCCCAGCTGCGGACGCTCGTCCGCTGCAGGGGTTAAGATTTGCCGCGAGGGGCAACGAGCCCCTGTGACATTGAATACTGGGAGAGCAAGTGGCAGCCAGCCCTCCGGAACACAGCGAGTGTGCAGCGAATACAGGATTCGCTGCACACCGCAATTTTTTACATTGAATACTGCCCTAAGACCTGCTTATATATGTCAAGGTAGTTATTTTATAACCATCGACACCCATTCAGAAAATGTTTTGGTATACTTTAAAAAGCAGGACACTTAATTCACAGAAGTCGACATGTGTCAACTTTTTCACTGTAACACAAACATAACTTTATTTTAAAGTTAAACCAATGTGGGGACACATAGATAGTGAGTAAAATGCCACATTAGAACATAATAAATATACATGTAATGAGGGTTAAAATGTTGTTTTATTAGGGTGTTTATTAAGGTAGACAATTGAGTTAATAGAAAATAATTATTGAATAACAGTTAGAATAATTAATTAATTGTCTTAATTATAGTTCAAAGGCAAGATTTGCAGGGCCATATATGTGAAGGGTATGCCACCGTGCATGGATGTACGCTTCCTCTCACGATCGGTGACACACGCTGAGTTTTCCATTGAAAAAAGGCGAGACCCGTCCATGCACTGTGGCGTATGCTCAGATATACGGAAGATGTCGGTATCAAAACGGACGAGACCAGTCCGTATCCGGTGGCGTACGCTCTGTTGTACGCCAGTTATCGGTGGCTAAGAGGAGATCCGTCCGTGCACGGTGGCGTACGCTCAAGGGTACGCCACTCCCCATTGTCGGTGTTCTGTGATCGTCCGTGTGCGGATGTTCTGTGGGCGGACTTACGCTCACCGTCCGCGTAAGGGAAACGCACGATGAAATGGACCGTACGTCCGTTTCACCGATCTAACCACAATAAGGCCCAATGTCCCTAGCCTACATCGCTCAGCACAGAACTAAGCATACATTGCCCCATATGTATGCTCCTTAAGGCTTTAAGACCTAGGGGCAGAATTAACATCCATTGTTATTGTAAAACCGCTGATGATTGGTAGTTTTGACCAGTGGATTTCAAATGTCAATAGTAATTAATGCTAAGTCAGGCTTGTTTAGAATTAATTACTATTGCCATTTGGGTACTTGTGTACTAGCACGGCGCCCACGATAATTTGTCGCCCGATTTTTTATCGCATCGCATGCCATACACCCGATGGCATGCGATGCGATTTTGACCCATATACGATATTAAATTGTATAAGCACCCTAATGGGTGCTTACAATGCTTAAATGCACACGCCACCCCCCAAGTATAAACGTGAACCCGAAGCATGGCGAGTGCAGCGAGCCCGCGAGGGGTGGCGGTACGCGTCCTACGACCATTAGCATTAGGGTGCTTATACAATTTATAATAGCATCCCATCGCATTGTATGGCATTGTATGCCATATACAATGGCATACAATTTTTAAATTGTATGCCATTGTAGAACATCGGCCGATATCGCGTCGCATCGCATCACATGCGATATGGTCTGCGATGCGATGGGTGCCGTGCTAGTACACAAGTACCGCCATTTGAAATATGTTAGTCAAAGCCACTGATCATTGGTGGCTTTGAAAATCTGATGGAAAGTAAAAATTTATCAGTGAAGATTGAATTTTCTTGCTCACTATTTTTCTCCGGTTAGAAAATGACATAGTTAGAAGTAAGTTAGAAGTGACATAATTAAAAGACAGAGGGGGACATGAACAGTGTTATAGCGGCACATATCACCCTGCTACAGCGTTTCCTGCTTCCCCTCTTTACCGAGCTACACAGATGAGATGCATTAACATCTAATTTGCTGGAGTGGGGGAGTGAAAACTTCCCCCTCTGGCAATCCCCATCAGAGGCCAAAGGGCAAAAGTCTGGGGCCATCCTCCTTAAAACATGACTATATCAGTGCAGAATATGTGAGCATTTGATTTAGGCAAGTTGTTCACAGGTTAAAATTAAGGATGGTTTTGGAAATTGTAATTACCAGATCTATTTGATAACATTTCGATTGAATGCATATAGGATAGTATGTAAATACCACCACGCATGTGCATGTCAGTTGTATGGGATTGTACTGCCGATTCCCTACGGCTGTGCAGTACCAAACGGATCAGAATCAGGAATCATCTAAATGTTCTTTCCCAAATATGTTAAAATTAATATTAATATCCCTAAAGGTAAAGTATGTGATTCATTGATGCTCAACACTATGCAAATGTCAATCCCAATCTCAATAGTGTTTTATAATACAGTAAAACAAACAAACATTAGACACTTATTCATTTCATGATGAAACATAGGCAAACAACCCAGTGGCAGACCCCGTGGCGGCTTGGAGGAGCCGGGTCTGTGGTGGGCACCGGAGGAGCAACAGACGATAAGTGACCCCATGATGCCCGGCGCTCCCTCCAGGTAACCGGGCTGCTGCTGTGCGGTGCTCCCTCCCCGCTGCCTGGTGCGCTCCCTCCATGTAACCCAGCAGCTGCTGCGTGGTGCTCCCTCCCTGCTGCCCGGCGCTCAGTGGCGGGCTGGGCCGGGAGGGGGGGGCAGGGTGCCATGTGCCCCCCGGCCAGTGCAGTAATGCGGCATTGGGGCCACTGCTGCCCCCCCCCCCCCGCAATTACAGCCAGCTCCCACCCCTTATGTCCTGCAGCATCTCATATTGTTGCTGCGGCCAGACACGCCATGCTCCTCCAAGTCAAGGCCTCCATCAAGCCCCCAGCTGGTCCCTTCTCAGTAAGTGCAAGTAGGCTGATTAGCATACCTACTGGGGTCTTGCTGTGTGTTCTGACCCTTCTGTGTTTTGTCCTTATGTCCCCCCCACTTTTTTGCTCTGTACAGGCCACCCCCCTTCTGCATTCTGCCCATGTGTCACCCCCATCCCTCCTGTGTTCTGTGCCTATTTGAGTTATTTTGTTTCTGTGCAGGGAAAATACTGGCTGCTTTATTTTTACACTGCAATATAGATCTCACTTTGAGGTAAAACCCCACCCCATTTGGGGGAGCAAATTTTATAGTTGCGCCACTGCAAACAATGAATAAATGATGACTGCTTTTCAACTATTGGTACTTATTTCCTAGCACGGTGCCCATCGCATAAGATTGTATGCCTTAGTTAAGGCATTCAATCTTTGATGGATCTTTTATCTTATGGATCTCATGGATCTTATGCATCTTATGGATGCATAAGTACCATGAGATCCATAAGATGAGATCCATAAGATGCGATATTGTACATACAATTAAAAATCTTTTCAATTGTATAGATTGTATATCTCGTCGATCTCGTCCATGCACAAACACATAAGATGCATGCAATGCTTGCAATATCGTCCCGACACATACAATGTAGATCGTGGGCGCCATGCTAGGAAATAAGTACCCAACTATTTGCTGAACACCATGTCATTCATCATTGTGGTCTCCGAACGAATAGATGGTGCTGAGAACAGGAGATCCTATGCACAGGTGCTCTGATTGATATAATGAGTTTGAAGATAAATCCACAAATACATAAAATACAATTATTATCATGGTTGCTTTATACAATATGTGGAGGGGACGCCCATGAGACTTAATCCTGCAGTATACAGTTGTGCTCATAAGTTTACATACCCTAGCAGAATTTGTGATTTTCTGGCCATTTGTCAGAGAATATGAATAATAACTCACAAACTGTTCTTTTACTCATGGTTAGTGGTTGGGTGAAGCCATTTATTGTCAAACAACTGTGTTTATTCTCGTTAAATCATAATGACAACAGAACTACCCAAATTACCCTGATCTAAAGTTTACATACCCTGGAGATTTTGGCCTTATAGCATGCACACAAGTTGACACAAACATGTTTGAATGGCTACTAAAGTAACCATCCTCACGTGTCATCTGTTTGCTTGTAATCAGTGTGTGTGTATAAAAGGTCAGTGAGTTTCTGGTCTCCTGACAGACCCTTGCATCTTTCATCCAGTGCTGTACTGACGTGTCTGGATTCTGAGTCATGGGGAAAGCAAAATAATTGTCAAAGTATCTGCGGGAAAAGGTAATTGAACTGTAAAAAAACAGGAAAGGGATATAAAAAGATATCCAAGCAATTGAGACTGCTAATCAGCAGTGTTAATATTCTAAATAAGAAGTGAAAAATGAGGGATTCCGTGAAAACCAAATCACGGTCAGGTAGACCAACAAAATTTCAGCCACAACTGCCAGGAAAATTGTTCAGGATGCAAAGAAAAATCCCTATTTTGCCCTATGAATCTGGATATTGGTGACCTGTCAGACACTAAAAAAGTTCTAGGTAAGGACATGTCCAAGATCCTTTGTTCTAATAATGATTCTTTGAAGTTTGACACTGACAGTCATTCGGAATTTTTCTGATTTATTGAGCTTGAAAAAGAGGCTTGTGGATTTGAATTTACTTGGTTTAACTCTGCCAGAATACTACAAAGAAAACCTTAACCCTTAGGGATTTAGGCTCAGAAACCAGCCCACGACTGGATGAAACAATAAAGACTTCTGTAAACAGAGGTGTCACATATTGAATCAAAGTAGTTTTGATCTAATGGTGCTTGTCATTTATAGGTTAACACTGATATTCTGTCTGTGGAGAATAGACACCAGTGACAGTGGTGTAGCAATAGCCCCCCACCGACCAGACAATGTTTTATTTAGACAGTTTTATTTAGATTCCATGCAGTCTGGTTGTCTTCATGGAATGTTCAGAAAATATCCCTCGAAAAATGGCTCATGCCTAGTTTGAGACAGATTTTACAGGTCCTACTAGCTCAACCCAGAAGTGCCAGGATTCTGGCAACACTGGCAAATTGGCGAGCATGAAACCCCTGGCAACAAGCATGAAACCCCTGGCAACGAGCTTGTAGGTAATAATGATAATTAATGTTCTAGGGGACACTTTGCCTGATTTAACCAGAAACAAAAAAAAGACATCAGCACTGTTAATGGCGATTAAATATGACCAGAGAGACGATAAGTGAAAAGCGCAGGTTACGTAATAAGTCCGCAACCAACGTACCCTTTATACCTAACTACGTGCGGACAAAGCGTAGCGCAGCGTAGCGTACCTTTTACTGTATTATGTATACCAAGAACCAATACCTTAATCAGAGATTCCTTCGCAGTACTTTGTCTCTAATCTGCGAATATACCTTAAAGGACAGTGTCCGTAATATACCTTATCGCTATTATGCGAATAAACAGACACGACCACTGTATAGAAATAAGGAGATAAGAACTCCGTAAAAAGGTTGTATTTAAGTCCCTAATGGACAAAAGGGGGTTACAGAAATAAGAATAAACAGGTATAACAAGTAATACAATATACTAACAATGAATACTAAACAGACTCTGCTAAGGGGAAAGAAAACAGATACAAGACACAATCAGCCAATCAATAACATAAGAATAAATACCGTTAATGCAACCATTACCCGTCTCATCAAATATGCGAAGCGCAGTCCGGTCAGAGCTCACTATCGTTCAGGGATGAACTATAGTCCGGTGGTAAGTCAGGGAAAGGTAGATGTGCCGAAGAGACTTTGGCTGCTCTGGGTCGCCTATCTTATAGGGTCAGAAAGGGGAGGTCAAAGGCCGTTCTCATTGGTCAGAGGTCGTATGTCCGGTCAGCTGTGATTGGGGGGTAAGATGATACACCTGGTTTGGCTAGGTCCAGGGGAGTGAACTTTAAGAGTCCTTTGTTTGGTGGTTTCGGCGTCAGCAGTGATAAGAACCGGTTTCATCTAGATTCCTTTGTTACATACTTTCAACAGAAACTGTCCCTGGAATATGGATTATGTCCATAACTATCGAGCCGTGTATATTGCGAAATATTCGCAATGACCGGAATACTACGCATAAGAAACGGAACGGAACGGTACTAAACATGATACAGACAGATGTATGCAGGGCTAACTAAGCTATGTGTGGCGTTCTAAACCTTTAACTATATTTTATTTAGTGTCAGTATGTTATTATGAATTTATGTGTGATAGTATGGCTACTCTTCTGGTCCACTTTGTCACACATACTCGGGTATGTAAACTTTATTTGCGCAACTCTGCGAACCAAAATGGCGGCCATACTATCCTAAAATGGTGTGTGTGTAACTCGACTTCCATAGTCCACCCTTTAACAGTAAATATAAAACTGTTACAATACAAAACATTTTACACGACAATACAGAAATTCATAATCCTAACAAAGAAATTGGGATACATGAATTAAACATATAAGGGGAGTAAACCATCTGCTCTCGGCCGATCCAGGATCATGGATAAACGATGGGCCGCATTTATCGAACAATCTACTCACGAAGGATAATGTACAATTTTGGGATAAAAATAAAAACAGGGGTGGTTACAACATATACACATTCACAAAATATGGTTTCTTTAAAGGGAGGTGGTTTTGATTCTAGGGTCATATACCAAACCCTGGTCTTCCTCTGTACCTTCTCCTGTCATGGGCAAAGTGTCAAGCTGGTTTAGGGATTCTACCTCACCCATATCTGGGTCCATTATTACACTGTCAGAACTCCGCTCCGATCGCTCTAGAATGTGGCAGCCACCGAGTATCTTTGGATGAAGAAATGAACACAGAAAGAAAACAAAGACATATATGCATAACTGTGAACCTGTTGCTTGGAGTCCTTCCATCATCTCTACCAGGGGACTTTTATTTTGCTCTGCTCTTAGACCTTTGTTCGCTCAGGTTGCTCGACCTTGGCTGCTTCTCAGTGTTCCCGAAACAATGCTTCTAGCGACGTTTCTTCTCTTTCGCTCTCTGCACACTGGGACTCTGGGTTACTGGCTTTCTTGCAGTGGGGCGAATGTATCCAAGTCTCTCTCTCTGCGACTTTAATCGATGTAGTGCTGGTCAACAAAACTTGGTACGGTCCTTCCCAACGGTCTATCAAACAACCTGAGCGTAAAAAATTTCGGATCATAACAAAGTCTCCTGGTTTAAGATTATGACAATTCTCGGTAGGCATATCAGGGTTCAGTAAATTCAGCTGCTTTTGTTGCTCCCTTAGCTGTTTGTTTAGCTTTAGGATATACTGTACAGTTAGCTCATTGTTACATTTGAGATCATCCTGTGGGTCTATCATGATGTGTGGCTGCCGACCAAACAATATCTCGAAGGGGGACAAGTTGAGCGGAGTCCTGGGAGTGGTCCTAATGCTATACAACACAATAGGCAGTGCCTCTGGCCATAACAACCCTGTTTCAGCCATAACTTTACCCAATTTGTTCTTAATAGTACCATTCATTCTCTCAACTTTGGCGCTCGCCTGGGGACGATATGGAGTATGAAGTTTACTATTAATAACCAGGAGTTTACACATAATTTGGAAGACCTCTCCTGTGAAATGAGTGCCTCTGTCACTCTCAATGACCTTTGGGATACCATATCTACAGACAAACTCCTGACATATTTTCTTTGCAGTAAAGGTAGCAGTGTTGGAGGCAGCGGGGAAAGCCTCCACCCAGCTGGAAAACATGTCAACACAAACCAATACATATTTCAAATTTCTACAGGGTGGTAACTGTATGAAGTCGATTTGTATTACCTGGAAAGGGCCTTCTGTAGGAGGGATGTGGGATGGCTCTGTTGGGATGGCTTTTCCAACGTTCTTCCTCAAACAGGTGAGGCATGACATTGCCACTCTACCTGCTTGAGAAGCGAACCCTGGTGCACACCAGTAGGCCTTTACCAGCTTGCACATACCTTCCTTCCCAAGATGTGTCAGCCCATGGGCCGCCTCGGCTAGACTAGAAAGGTATGCCCTGGGGGCCACTGGTTTCCCGTGTCCATCTCTCCAAAGTCCGGTAGACTCTTGGCCACATCCCTTCGACTTCCATACTGCTCTTTCCTGTGGGGAACACAAATTCTGCATGTCTATCAGTTTGGATGTGGATACCATGTTCAGTGTACAAAGGTTGGTAGGATGGGTGAAAATATTTACAGGGCATGCGGCCCTTTTCGCTGCCTCATCAGCGCGGCTGTTACCAAGTGACACTGGGTCCTTCTCTGATGTGTGAGCTTTGCACTTGATAACAGCCACTCTGTCTGGAAGCTGAATAGCTCCCAGAAGTCTCCTAATGTATGTCGCATGCGCCACTGGTGTGCCAGCCGCCGTCATGAAATTTCGGAGACGCCATAGGGCTCCAAAATCATGCACTACTCCGAAAGCATATCTGGAGTCGGTATATATGTTAACTGCTTTTCCCTGGGCCAGTTCACATGCTCTGGTCAGTGCCACCAGTTCCGCTACTTGTGCTGAGTGAGGTGGTCCCAAGGGTTCAGCTTCCACAATACCTTCTCCATCTACTACCGCGTAGCCTGTGCACAGCTCTCCCGTCTCCGTCTGTCTATGACAGCTACCATCAGTGAATAAGGTTATGTCTACCTCACTTAATGGGCTGTCGCTTATGTCAGGACGTGCTGTAAAGGTCTGATTCAGGTAGGTCATGCAATCATGCTTGTCCTCACTCTCACTAAACTCTGCTTTACCATATTCAGCAACATTCCCATCACCCTCCACCCTTTGTGCCTTGGAGGGCACATGAGGGAGGAATGTGGCTGGGTTTAGTGTGTTGCATCTTTTGATGGTAATATTTACTGGGGCCATCAGCGCCAGTTCCCACTTAGTGAACCGTGCTGAGGACACATGACGTGTTTGGGCAGAATTTAGGAGGGCAGAGACAGCATGGGGAGCATGAACAGTTAAATCGTGTCCTAACACTACGTCCTCACTCTTACTTACTAGTTGTGCTATTGCAGCCACACTTCGTAAGCAAGTTGGGAGTGAGCGTGCTACTGTGTCCAGCTGGCCACTGTAGTACGCTATTGGTCGGTTGGCATCACCATGTTTTTGTACAAGTACTCCTGCCGCACACCCACCTGATTCAGTTCCGTACAGTTCAAAGGGTTTCCCATAATCTGGCATTCCCAGTGCCGGGGCCTTTGTTAGGCTCACCTTTAGTTCCTCGAAAGCCAGCTCAGATTCCTCAGTATGAGAGACCCGATCTGGCTTAGTTGAGGAAACCATCTCTTGTAGTGGTAATGCCAGAATAGAGAATCCTGGGATCCAATTGCGACAGTATCCACACATGCCTAGGAACGTACGGATCTGGTGCTGGGTCTGTGGCAGTGCCATGTTTCGAATCGCTTGGATTCGGTCGTCGGTGAGGTGTCTCAGCCCTTGGGTAAGGCAGTGGCCCAGATACTTAACCCTGGTCTGGAATAACTGCAGCTTATCCTTTGATACTTTAAGTCCTGTCTCTGAGAGATGCATCAGCAGCTGTCTAGTGTCATCCACTGATGACTCCAGTGACTCAGAACACAACAACAAGTCATCGACATATTGTATCAGTATCGAACCACTCATGGGTTGAAAGGATTGTAAACAATCATGCAAGGCCTGGGAGAAGATGCTGGGGCTGTCTATGAATCCTTGGGGGAGTCGTGTCCATGTATACTGTACTCCTCTGTAAGTAAAGGCGAACAGATACTGGCTGTCAGGGTGCAAAGGGACGGAGAAGAACGCTGAACACAAATCAATGACTGTGAAATGAGTACAGTGAGGTGGGATTTGCATTAGGATGACAGCTGGGTTTGGCACTACGGGGAATTGGCTCTCAACTACTTTGTTTACCCCTCTTAAATCCTGCACTAGTCTGTAGCCCCTCCCCCCGCTCTTTTTCACAGGAAAGATGGGACTATTGGCCGTGCTGGAAGTTCTAACTAGGATTTCCTGTTGGAGCAATCGTTGGATCACTGGGAATACTCCTAGCTCAACTTCAGGTTTTAAAGGGTACTGCGGTATTTTTGGGGCTATCCTGCCTTCTTTTAAGCGGATTTCTACTGGAGCTACATTTGCCATCAGCCCAGCGTCCTGTCCATCTTTAGTCCAAAGGGAACTCGGTATTTGTGCTGTAATTTCAGCTACCCTAGATGGATTTGATTCTACAACAGTGGAATACAACATTAGCCTCTGAGGACTGTCCAGCATATCTTGCACTTCTTGTGTAAGATTTCTAGGAGTGTCCAGAAATACCCCATCGGGGGTGCAATAGATGACACATCCCATTTTGCATAGTAAATCTCTACCCAGGAGGTTAGTCGGGGCCGCTGCAGCCAACAGTAAAGAATGTTTGGTATGCAAAGGCCCGATTGTAACCTCCGCTGGTTTCGTCAGTGGGTAATGTTGTATTTTTCCTGTTACCCCAATTGCTGCTACTGATTTGTCAGTGAAACCCAAGTGAAGAGGAGTGTTGAGAACAGATCTGGCCGCCCCTGTATCAACCAAAAAGGTTTGCCTTACTCCAGCTATATCAACCTTCACCTGAGGTTCCTCTCTAAGGTGTTGAGTTAATCTAACTGGCTGTAGGATACAGGTATGACCTGTTTCCTATTGTCTGACCTGGGTTGCCCTTAGCACAGTGTCAGCCATCAGATGGGGAGGAGGCATGTTGCGTGACCTGTCTGTCTCCTCCCATTGTCTAGGGGCTGGGTATCTCCGTGTCTCACCTTTGTGAGATTCCCATTCTCGCTTATGTGTCTGATAATTCCTGGGGTTTCCTAACCTACAATGAGCTGAGTAGTGACCTTCCCCATTGCAGTTGTAACAGATAATTGGTTTTCTACCTGTGTCCCTGGTGTTTCGTTGGTATGCAGTTTTGTTTGGGGCATTAGTAAGGGCTTGGATGCTAACCATCATCAGTTTGTCAGTTTGCAGTTCCCTGTGCTTTGATATGTTTTTGTCATGGGCTACGGCAGATTCCCGTAGGGCATCTACTGTCATTCCTCGCCAATTTGGGAACGATGTTTGGACCCTGTTCTTCAATTTCTCTCTCAGCCCCTCCATTAACACAGAGACAACCATCTCCCTCAGGTGTGGGTTATCCTTAAGATCGGCGACACCAGTGTGTTTTGATACCGTCATCAAACCCCGGTTGAAATATTCGCTAGCTGATTCACTATCTTTTTGTTTGATAGTGAATATCTTGCTATATTCCACTGCTGCGGGAAAATACACTCCCAACTGCAAGTTGATTAGGCGTATATTTTCCTGGTTGATCTCATCTTTTATCTCCTTGTCCACCTTCAATCCACTATCCTGAATGAATTTCGGGATATCGATGTGAGTGGGGAGACAGGCCCTCAACATGATTCTCCAATCCTTGTTGGTGGGCTCATCAGAGTTTCCCAGATCCCTTACAAATTTCTGACATAATGTCAGATCTTTCCTAGGATCAGGGAAATCTGAAATGATGGACCGCAGCTCTAACCGTGTCCATGGGTTTAGCATGGTCATCTTTCTGGTAGGTATCACACCCTCTCTGTCTGCCTTACCATAGGGAACTTCCAGTGTGCGCATAGGATATGTTTGTACCACATCCGCATTACTGGGACCTGCTTGGGAGTCGTCTGTGTCCGTGCTGTGTAGTGCCTTCTTACCTGGGTCCAAGACTATGCTGTTGGCATCAGCCGTCTCCTCTTCCTGTGCTAGAGCCCCAGCAGCAGGTTTAGCCGGTTTAGCCTTTCCTTTAATCATATTAATTGCATGGGAGACAGCTAGTGCCAACAGCTGCTCGTTTTCCTCCCGGGTTTCCTTATAAGGGGATAAGACAGGGTACAAGTTAGCAACAGGTAAATTACTACTCAGGTCTCGCTTATTAGTCATTAACCCCTTCGGCACATATGGGGGTGGGGGAGCGGTTGCGGCTACGGTTGCATTTTTATTGTGGCTGATTGTATCTGGCACTGCCAGACATTTGATTCCCCATTGTTCCTGCCCTTCCTTCTGCCACAATTTAAGAATTTCCATGTGCTTCACTCTCTTCTTACGACTGGAGAGTAGACATATTTCATCCTTTACTGCAGATAAGATTTCTGGGTCAAAGCTACCAACACTGGGAAATTCTAACTTGCTGCCTTGTGTCATTCTTCTCCATTTATTTTGGTAAACAACTGCGAGTTCACCGTGCTTCCTGCACATAATGAAAGCCGCCGACCCTTTGGGTCGACTAGATTCCTCCCTAACTGACTCGGTATCTCTGTGTGAACCGTTATTACCCATAATTACAGGAATAAACGTTCACAGCTAGCAGAAACCGGAGGGCCGTTTATCAGTGAGTCACTCCCAAATCACTCCTTCTCCACAAAATGGCACTATTCCGCAATCAAGCGTGAAGCCCACTATGCGAGGTAATGTACTCAATCACCAAGTCTTTCAACTAGTAGCGAACTGCTAGCCAACTTGCAAGGTGCGGCAGTTTTTCCAGGGCACAGCAAAACTTGTTTTTCCTGTACCCCCAAAAACTGGTATTTCTAAAGTAGCTGATCGGATCACTGGGTTCCGATTTAGCCTCTTGTACCCTCCCAGTGGATCAAAATAGGTAGTTCCACGGAAGGGGCAGTTCCTATGGGCACGTCGTCACGTGAACCCGGTCCTAACTGGACTGTCCTACACTGGCTACACTGCGCTTGAGTCGTGTCGTCACACACCCGTTCGCCTCAGTTATTTTTCACACTGGGCGCTGGTTACACCTTGGTCTTATGCATATATTTGAAATATTTCTGTACAGAAAGTCTTCCCAGGCTGGTAGCTTTTCACTAGATACTTATGCAGGTATAAATCCCTTATAATACGCTATAGGAATCTATTAAAATAATGCTTGAGTTGCTTGCTTAATGAGAAAATGAACAAAAAGAAAAAAAAAAACTTATTTTCTCTTTATTTAATCACCACCTTATCCACAGTATATTGCTATACTGTTTAAATAAAGCTAGTGGTTCAATACTGTTCACCTTTGAGTTCCTATGTGTGCTGCATGTGCAGTACCAATGAACAGCCACGTGTGTACATGCGCTGTTCACAGGCCGCCGATGAATCGGCCACCCACGTGTTCTATAGTATATTTGCAAGGTTGCACTCGGGTTTCGCTATACGCAGTAATTGCGCCTAAATGTGGAATAAATCCCTTAACTCCGTCCGAAAGTTACGTATCAAGATGCGAAATAAATCCCGCACTTAATCCGTAAATCACGTACAAAGATGCGAAAATTTCCCGATATGGGCACGTGCGCGCGCACCTTGCGTAATATACAATAGACGCTTTACGTTACTACAAAAGGCCCAGGGCTTGTCGCCACGTGGCGGAGTCTCTGGTTTTGCAGTAACTAACAATAAAAGTTATAGTTTTGCACAGAGGGGATCCTCTATGTACTATAATAAACACAGACTCCACGTGTGCGAACCTTATCGCACGTGGTACATATACTATAATGAACAAGCAACTCAAAACACTATACCCCGTTAAACTACTTGTGGCAGGCAGAAGTACAGTTTACTAAACACTTAATATATGTTTTAAAACACGTGGCTTTCACTTATTGTACTCCGGGTTCAGCGCTAGCACTTCCCGAACCCCGCACCGCCGCGGACTCGGCCTATCCAGCAATGGAAACAAATAAATACTTCCACCCTTTTGCTGGTATAGGTCGAGCCGCACGCCTGGTACTGAGTTCTGGACTGTGGAGCGGACGGACGAGCCCTCAATTGTTAATGGCGATTAAATATGACCAGAGAGACGATAAGTGAAAAGCGCAGGTTACGTAATAAGTCCGCAACCAACGTACCCTTTATACCTAACTACGTGCGGACAAAGCGTAGCGCAGCGTAGCGTACCTTTTACTGTATTATGTATACCAAGAACCAATACCTTAATCAGAGATTCCTTCGCAGTACTTTGTCTCTAATCTGCGAATATACCTTAAAGGACAGTGTCCGTAATATACCTTATCGCTATTATGCGAATAAACAGACACGACCACTGTATAGAAATAAGGAGATAAGAACTCCGTAAAAAGGTTGTATTTAAGTCCCTAATGGACAAAAGGGGGTTACAGAAATAAGAATAAACAGGTATAACAAGTAATACAATATACTAACAATGAATACTAAACAGACTCTGCTAAGGGGAAAGAAAACAGATACAAGACACAATCAGCCAATCAATAACATAAGAATAAATACCGTTAATGCAACCATTACCCGTCTCATCAAATATGCGAAGCGCAGTCCGGTCAGAGCTCACTATCGTTCAGGGATGAACTATAGTCCGGTGGTAAGTCAGGGAAAGGTAGATGTGCCGAAGAGACTTTGGCTGCTCTGGGTCGCCTATCTTATAGGGTCAGAAAGGGGAGGTCAAAGGCCGTTCTCATTGGTCAGAGGTCGTATGTCCGGTCAGCTGTGATTGGGGGGTAAGATGATACACCTGGTTTGGCTAGGTCCAGGGGAGTGAACTTTAAGAGTCCTTTGTTTGGTGGTTTCGGCGTCAGCAGTGATAAGAACCGGTTTCATCTAGATTCCTTTGTTACATACTTTCAACAGAAACTGTCCCTGGAATATGGATTATGTCCATAACTATCGAGCCGTGTATATTGCGAAATATTCGCAATGACCGGAATACTACGCATAAGAAACGGAACGGAACGGTACTAAACATGATACAGACAGATGTATGCAGGGCTAACTAAGCTATGTGTGGCGTTCTAAACCTTTAACTATATTTTATTTAGTGTCAGTATGTTATTATGAATTTATGTGTGATAGTATGGCTACTCTTCTGGTCCACTTTGTCACACATACTCGGGTATGTAAACTTTATTTGCGCAACTCTGCGAACCAAAATGGCGGCCATACTATCCTAAAATGGTGTGTGTGTAACTCGACTTCCATAGCACTATAAGAGGGAAAAACATAGGAATAATGGCAACAAGACAAAGGTGTCAAGGGAAATAAAAGTGTTGTGCATTTGTCCAAAGGTGAAATGTCAGTATTATACCAGGGGCCTTCCTTTGTGCAGTCCCACAGGCAAATGGTATTTGATTGTGAGGTAGATCTATACAAATTCCAGAGACGCTATAGGCTTAGGCAGTGGCAAATTCAAAGGGGGGGGGGGGACTTGGACACGTGCCCCCTGTCATTTCTATCATTTTCCTGGTACAGCCCATTTCAGACCCTCCCCTCCTCTCCTAATGTTGCTGAACAGAAGAGAGGAGGAGCAGATGATGTGACTCCCTGCTGTCCAATGCTCCTTCCATGTAACCTGCTGCTTCCTGGCGCTCCCTTCACGGAACCTGCCACCGCAGTCTCCATGTGACCCACCACCACAGCCTCCTCCAGTAGTTCCACCGTCACAGCTTCCATGCGACTTTTAGTAATGATAATGTGCGATTTTTTAAACATGTGCAATTTGTTTAGACATGAAAGTGTTTGGTATTTGGTAAAAAAAATGGCGTGGGATCCCCCCTCCTGAGAATAACCAGCCCCAGGCTCATTGAGCCGGACCTGGTTCCAAAAATACATGGAACAAAAAGTGTAGGGGTCCCCTGTATTTCTAAAACCAGCCCCAGACTCTTGGATGTCAGTGCAGCAGCAGAGAGACACCACTGGAGACTGGATGGGAACGTATACTGGTGGAAAAATTTCCCCAATTCTGCACAAACCTGACTGTGAACGGCTTTGGCTATTTACACTGTTCGGGCCATTCGCAGCGGGGAGGGCAGGATGGGGTGGACGAGGGTGGTAGCAGCACCAGGCCATGGGAACACCCAGCGTTTCTTGTACATCCCCATGAAAACGCAGGATGTTCCCATGGGAATGCGGGGGGTACGAAGTCTGCTGGGTTAGGGCGGCTGACGTCACATGATGTCAGCCACCCACCCTGTCCTTGTCCCAGCGCACAAAAATATAAGTCAGACTCCACTGACTTATATTTGCGAAGGCAGGAGAAATCATTCGATGGTCGGCAACCATCAAATGATTTCTCCTGCTGCGTGGGAGAGGATGTGTCTTCATAACAAATCCTCTTGTATGGTTGCGAGGGGAAACGGCGTTGGGGATTTGCTGGGGCGGCGTCACATGGACTGGGTAAGCTGCGAGTGGCCAAAATGGAGATGGGCACTGACGTCCTGTGACATCATCCGTCCGTCCAGAGCAGGTATAGGCATGCCTGGGATCGCAGGGATATTTCTATGGATGTGCCCACTGTTTTTGAGGGCAAACCTATGAAATGATGGGCGGATCCCAGCGACTGCCCCCTGGCTGCCAATCATTCTGCAAATGCCACAGCGTTCGCTCCGGGGGTTTACGCATGCGCATAAGCCACTTTACACATGCCCAGACCCCCACCATCGGGAACGGTGCCAAATTCTGACCTGTGCGAACTGGTCTGAATCGGCTTCTTTGTTTACATTCATATGAAAAAAATCAAAATAAGGAATAAAGATGTTTTTGGAGTACTTTGTGATGACTTATAAAATAATGTTAAAAAAAAATAAAAAGATAAGCAATGGTTTTAAAATAATTTTTTAAGCTAACTGAAAACTTCCAATTGCCTAATTCGGGGAGGGTTTCCAAGGGGTTCTGCACAGTGTGCCAACATTTAACCTTAAAAATAAGGATCTACCATACTCAGTGTGAAGGGACAAAATGCTGGATGATTCAATTTGAGTTTCTAATTGGATTGCAAGAGGATTTTGCGATGTTGGGCAAGCGGCAACCTACTGTACACTTTATATTTCCTGTATCCAGGACGCACGCGCGTCCCAGTCTTTATCACCGGCGCTCGCGGAAAGGATCTGGCGGGAGGCGAGCAAAGAAGACACCCGCTCCATCTGTATACTGTGTATTAAGCTATTACAGTGGGAGAAGGTAAGATGGATAGGCAGTGGGTGATGTGAAGTGACATACAAAGGCTGATGATGAGAGGAGGAGGGAGATTCTGAGGGCTATCAGAATAGGGTGTCAGATGCCGCCGCCGTGCAGCCGCCTCTCCGTCCTCCAAGCTGCACGGCGGGCGGTCCTCTGACTATCAGGACGTTGCTCAGCAACGCCCCGAGCGTCGGCAACGTCCTGAGCGTCGGTGACGTCACGCCCGGCGTCCGAGCATCGGGGCGTTGCTTGGCAACCACGCTCCACTGCCGCCCGGCGTCTGTCCCCGCCGCGTCATCACGACGCGCCCCGCACAGTGTGCTGTGCGCACACGCTCTCCTTTAAATGGAGGCTGCCCAGCCCAGCAAGTCGCTGGTTATAGGATTCATTAGGCACCCTGGGGTGTCTCTCTCGTTTCCTCAGCTCATTCCGCAGTTCCTTCCCTGCTTCGTACTGGGGGCCTCTCCAGCTCTTAGCCCCGCATTACTCTCCCTGCCTGTGGTCGGTGGATCCTGCAGCTCAGAGGATCTGTGCAGACTTTTTCCTGGCTTCCGGCTTCCTGCAGTTTCCTTGGAGATATTCCTGCCTTCTGCCTTGTACCCCGGAGTGGTATCGTTACTCACTCCTTATTACCATTTATTCCTGCTGTACCGTGGTTTATTATTTTATGTGTTGTATTAGTGCTAGGTTACAGTCTTTAGGGGTTACCAGGGTTCCCGTCCATTCCCTTCATCCATCTCCCTGTCACCTGTCTCGGCCACCGGGGTTATTCAGTCAGTTCTCCCCTTGTCCACCTCGTTCCTCCAACGGTACGTTGTCGCCACCACCTAAAACGCTTTGGAGGGCACCGGAGTTGTACAGGCTTAACCCGTGCTTCAAACGTGGCTGCCGTGCGAGAAGATCTAGGGCCTCCGCACATACCGTTGAACGTACAGGGTGACAACGGAGTTAGGGGCTGAGACAGTTCCCTTCCTACCGGTGCTGACCATCTCCACCTCCTGGTCAGTCACCTGCCCTCGCTATTACCCAGTGGGCCTCCAGGGCTATCGCCCTTCATTTCCCTGTTTATCTCCCTGTGGTATATGTCGACCGGTGATGATTACCAGCTAGGACCCATTTAGCTTCACAGTTACCGGGTCTCCTAGCACGTCTGAGCCGTGTCGATACCTCCACTTTGGGTTCCCGGCACCTTGTGCCTAACAGTATAACCAGCCAACAGTTTTGTGGGCTCATTCACCCCCCCAGTGAACGGTCCATATTCTTATACCGCTATTTTTTCAGTATTTTGCTGGGTCGTCATGGATCCCAACGCGGCCCAAGCTCTGGCCAATCAGGTGTCGCTCCTGACCAAACAGTTACAGGATTTATCGATTAAGGTAGAGACCAGATTCTCAGCTCAGCCGCCAGCGGGTTCTCACCAGGAACCCAAGGTTAACTTCCCTGATAGGTTTTCAGGTCATAGGCCCCATTTCATAAATTTTAGAGAGAGTTGTAGGTTGTTTTTTCAGTTAAAACCACACTCCTCAGGTTCCGAGCAACAGAAAGTGGGTCTTGTGATTTCCCTTCTCCAGGGGGATCCCCAGTCTTGGGCTTTTAGTCTGGCTCCGGACGATCCTGCTCTCCGCTCGGTAGATGCCTTTTTTCAGGCATAAGGAGTCCTTTATGACGATCCTGACAGATCAGCCTCCGCTGAGGCTTATCTTAGAGCCCTTAAACAAGGTCATCTTTCTGCCGAAGAGTACAGCGCCAAGTTTAGACGTTATGCCGCCGACTCTGGGTGGAATGATCCAGCCCTACGGAGTCAGTTTCGCCTAGGTCTGGCGGATAACGTTAAGGATGGCTTGGTACAATATCCCTCTCCTCCTTCTTTGGATAAATTAATCCTTCTAGCCATACGTATCGATCGGAGACTTAGAGAGAGGCGGTTCGAAAAAGAGGCTCAAGCCTTACCCAGTTTTGAGCTCCCAGAGGAGGCTCCCCCAGACCTGGGTGAACCCATGCAGCTTGGGGCTACCAGGTTATTTTCTAGGCTCACTCCCAAGGAGAAGGCCCGACGACGTTCCCTGGGGCTATGTATGTACTGTGGATCTAAGGATCATATCCTGAACAAATGTCCCCTGTTACAGGGAAACGGCAGAGCCCAGAAGTAATGGGGAGTATCTTCTCGGGCCTTTCATTGTTTTCCCCATCTGATTCGTTGTTTATCCCAGTTAGTTTCTGTTCCTGGGAGGGCAAGGCGTTAGTGGATTCTGGCGCCGCAGCCAATTTTTTGGACAGTAAAATTGTCAATGATATGGGATTACCGCTGCAACCGTTGACGTCCCAGCTCACCGTTTGCGGATTAGACGGTAATACCCTGCTCGGCGGAGCCATCACTCATTTTGTAGAATTATTGGATTTCCGAGTTGGACTCTCCCATTCGGAGAGCATAAAGTTTTTTGTTCTTCAGTGTCCTATTACACCCATTGTGCTTGGCCTTCCCTGGCTTAAGAGACACAATCCGGTCTTTGATTGGCGGTCTGGGGAATTGATACGGTGGGGTAAGGAGTGCTTTGAGCATTGTATCAGTTTTCCAGCTCTTCTCACCACTTCCCTTCCTGCTGGGTTACCTGCCCAGTATGCAGAATTCGCAGATGTTTTTTCTAAGAAAGAGGCGGACTCTCTTCCTCCGCATCGTCCGTATGACTGCGCCATTAATTTGTTACCCGACTCTAAATTACCCAAGGGTAGATTGTACTCTTTGTGTTTGCCTGAAGAGAAGGCTATGCAACAGTACGTGGAGGAGAGCTTAAAAAAAGGCTTCATCAGAGCCTCTAAATCTCCAGTTGGAGCAGGGTTTTTTTTTGTTAAAAAAAAAGATGGGTCCTTACGTCCCTGCATTGATTTTCGTCAGTTAAATGATATCACGGTAAAAAATTCTTATCCCTTGCCGTTGATTTCTGTTCTTTTTGATCAGTTGCGTGCAGCTGTGGTTTTTTCGAAGATTGATTTACGCGGAGCTTATAATCTCATCCGCATCAAGGCGGGAGATGAGTGGAAGACGGCGTTCAACACTCACTCGGGCCATTATGAGTATTTAGTCATGCCGTTCGGCCTTGCCAACGCACCCGCCGTGTTCCAGGACCTCATCAATGATGTCCTCAGGGAATTTTTAGGTATTTTTGTTGTGGTGTATCTTGACGACATTTTAATTTATTCTTCTTCTTTGGATCTTCATCGCCAGCATGTCAGGGCTGTGCTTCAGAAGCTTAGGGAGAATAATCTTTTTGCCAAACTCGAGAAATGTGAGTTCGAGGTAGATTCCATTTCGTTTCTTGGTTACATTATCTCTCCCAAGGGTTTCGCCATGGATCCTGCCAAGCTTAAGGCCATTCGGGAGTGGGTGCAACCTTCGAATTTGAAGGCGGTTCAAAGATTTTTGGGCTTCGCGAACTACTACAGGAGGTTTATTTCCCACTTCTCAGATATTGTCGCCCCCATTGTGGCCCTCACCAGGAAGGGAGCCGATCCTGCATCTTGGCCTGGTTCTGCCATTGAGGCTTTTAAAGAGCTCAAACGGGCATTCTCTTCTGCTCCCATTCTTCGACACCCCGATCCAGAATTCCCTTTTATCCTTGAGGTAGACGCATCAGAGATTGGCGTAGGTGCGGTTCTTTCCCAAATGGACAAACTGGATGGCTTGCTACATCCTTGTGCTTTCTACTCTAGGAAATTCTCGGAGGCCGAATGCAACTACGATGTCGGCAATAGGGAGTTGCTGGCCATTAAATGTGCCTTGGAAGAGTGGAGGCATTGGTTGGAGGGGGCCAAATATCAGGTCACGATCTTTACCGATCATAAGAATTTGGCATATTTACGCTCAGCCAAGAGGTTGAATTCGCGGCAGGCGAGGTGGGCTCTGTTTTTTGCCAGGTTTAATTTTTTAATTACTTATCGACCCGGGGCAAAAAACGTTTTAGCAGACGCCTTGTCCAGGAGTTTCGCGGCCATGCAAGATCCAGTATCTCGTCCCGATCCCATTATTCCACCTTCATGCATTCTGGCTGGGCTCACGCAAGGATTACTGGATTCGGTGCTGCTGGCCCAATGTTCGGCTCCTGCCACCACTCCGGAGGGTAAATTATTTATTCCCCAGAAGCTCCGGGAAAGGGTCTTTTCAGAATTTCATTCATGTAAATCCGCCGGCCATCCGGGGGTTTCTAAGACACTTTCCTTAATGTCGCGTGCAGTCTGGTGGCCAGACATGAGGACAGAAGTGGAGCAGTTAGTGTCCAGATGTAACGCATGTGCTCAGAACAAATCTTCTCGTCTTTCCCCCATAGGGCAGTTAGTGCCCTTACCTGTGCCTGATAAACCTTGGACGCACATCTCCATGGATTTTGTTACGGACTTACCACCATCTTCGGGTTTTAATACCATATGGGTTGTGGTTGACAGATTTAGCAAGATGGCACATTTTGTACCCCTCAAAGGCTTACCCTCGGCTAAAACGTTAGCCTCCTTATTCATCACCCATATCTTTCGTGCTCATGGACTGCCCTCTGACATTGTTTCGGACAGAGGTGTCCAGTTCGTTGCCAGTTTTTGGAAAACAGTGTGTGCAGCCCTGCAGGTTAAACTTAGCCCATCGACGGCCTTTCACCCACAGTCGAATGGTCAGACGGAACGGGTTAACCAATCCTTGGAACAATTCCTACGGTGTTATGTTTCCAAGACCCAAAGGGACTGGGTGGAGAATCTGCCTTTTGCGGAGTTCTCTTATAATAATGCTTGGCATGCCGCTACCAGAAAGTCTCCGTTTTTCTGCAATTACGGTTTCCACCCTAGAGCCAATTCCTTCTTTCCCACGGATGCCAAAGTGGGTAATTCTAGGTGGGTGGCTTCTAAGAGGAAGTTGTGGCGCATGGTTCAGGGAGCGCTCCTCTCTGCTGCCAGGTCAGCCAAACACTTCTCTGACCGCCACAGGAGACCGTGCCTGTTCAAGGTTGGGGACTGGGTCTGGCTTTCTACCAAGAATATCAAGCTCCGGCAGTTCTCGCGCAAATTGGGTCCACGTTTCATCGGTCCCTACAGGATTATCAAAAAGGTTAACCCGGTCGCTTTTAAAGTAGGGCTGCCCCGCTCTCTCAGGATCTACAACACGTTCCATTGCTCTCTTTTCAAACCTGCTCTCCAACCGGTTGTCCGCAGGCCAGTGCCCATCTTACGTCATGGCCAAAAGGAGTATGTGGTTGATTCCATCCTGGATTCAAAAACTTCCAGAGGGAGGATCTTCTTTTTAGTGCATTGGAAAGGTTTTGGACCTGAAGAGAGGTCGTGGGTCGCTGATCAGGATCTCCATGCTCCTTCACTCAAAAGGAGGTTTTTTCAGTCTTTTCCTGACAAGCCCGGTTTCAGAGGTCGGTTGACCTCTCCTCAAGGGGGGGGTACTGTCAGATGCCGCCGCCGTGCAGCCGCCTCTCCGTCCTCCAAGCTGCACGGCGGGCGGTCCTCTGACTATCAGGACGTTGCTCAGCAACGCCCCGAGCGTCGGCAACGTCCTGAGCGTCGGTGACGTCACGCCCGGCGTCCGAGCATCGGGGCGTTGCTTGGCAACCACGCTCCACTGCCGCCCGGCGTCTGTCCCCGCCGCGTCATCACGACGCGCCCCGCACAGTGTGCTGTGCGCACACGCTCTCCTTTAAATGGAGGCTGCCCAGCCCAGCAAGTCGCTGGTTATAGGATTCATTAGGCACCCTGGGGTGTCTCTCTCGTTTCCTCAGCTCATTCCGCAGTTCCTTCCCTGCTTCGTACTGGGGGCCTCTCCAGCTCTTAGCCCCGCATTACTCTCCCTGCCTGTGGTCGGTGGATCCTGCAGCTCAGAGGATCTGTGCAGACTTTTTCCTGGCTTCCGGCTTCCTGCAGTTTCCTTGGAGATATTCCTGCCTTCTGCCTTGTACCCCGGAGTGGTATCGTTACTCACTCCTTATTACCATTTATTCCTGCTGTACCGTGGTTTATTATTTTATGTGTTGTATTAGTGCTAGGTTACAGTCTTTAGGGGTTACCAGGGTTCCCGTCCATTCCCTTCATCCATCTCCCTGTCACCTGTCTCGGCCACCGGGGTTATTCAGTCAGTTCTCCCCTTGTCCACCTCGTTCCTCCAACGGTACGTTGTCGCCACCACCTAAAACGCTTTGGAGGGCACCGGAGTTGTACAGGCTTAACCCGTGCTTCAAACGTGGCTGCCGTGCGAGAAGATCTAGGGCCTCCGCACATACCGTTGAACGTACAGGGTGACAACGGAGTTAGGGGCTGAGACAGTTCCCTTCCTACCGGTGCTGACCATCTCCACCTCCTGGTCAGTCACCTGCCCTCGCTATTACCCAGTGGGCCTCCAGGGCTATCGCCCTTCATTTCCCTGTTTATCTCCCTGTGGTATATGTCGACCGGTGATGATTACCAGCTAGGACCCATTTAGCTTCACAGTTACCGGGTCTCCTAGCACGTCTGAGCCGTGTCGATACCTCCACTTTGGGTTCCCGGCACCTTGTGCCTAACATAGGGTGACAGGGAGAGGCAGAGGGTGACATGGACAGAGTGACAAGGGAGATGCAGTGGGTGACAGGAAGAGAGTGGGTGACAAGGGTTGACAGTGGGTGACACGGAGAGGGTAAAAGGTCAAGACAGTGGGTGACAGGTAGAAGGAGTGTATGATAAAAAGAAAGTTAAAGGAATAGGTAGTTTATGAAAGGTATAGACAGTGGGTGACAGGGAGTGCATGAAAGATATAGACTAATGATGATATGCAGTGTGTGCGGAAGCTATAGACAGAAGCTATAGACAGAAAGTGAAATGGTTAGGGTTAAAGGTATAGACAGTGGGTGGCAGGGAGAGAGAAAAGGTATATACAGTGGGTGGCAGGGAGAGAAAGTGAGTGACAGGGTGAGGCAGTGGCTGACAGGAAGAGGCAGTAGGTGACTGAAATTAAAGAGGGTTAGGACAAAAGAAAGATGGAGAAGGTGATGAGGAGATGCAGAATGTGATGGGAATAGGTTGACAGGAAGAGCCAGTTGGTGACAGAGAGAGGTTAAAAGGTATAAACAGTGAGTAACAAGAAGAGGAAGTGGGTGTCAGGGAGAGGATGAAAGATGAAGACAATGGGTAACAGGAAGAAGGAGTTGGTGACAGGGAGTGGGTGATAAGTACAGTTATTGCATATATTACAATTAACTTACCTTGGCCCAGGACTGCAAAGCATGGAGGGCTGCAAGTAGAAAGAGTGGCATCTTCTTTCCTTTTTTAAAGGCACAGACCACAGACAGCAGTGTTCAGAATCGGCAGTGCATTACTGTAATTTACTGGGGGAGTCAGACTGGCTATGGGTGCTGCTGCAGCAACGTTTGAGTCAGCGTGACTCATAAAAATGTATAATCTTCACCGCTGCTAGTTCTGCCTCTGCTTTCAGTAGATACCAAAAAGTAGTAGGCCTCTCATAGACCTAACTGTTATGTGGGAGGAACAGAGGACACTTAATTTGTAACTTTTTATGCCCAGCACACTCGTAAACAAACTAAAAGCAAAAACTGGTCTTGTATTGAAAAGCAAATATCATAACCTGGAATATAGATAAGGATTCTACTGTAATGGATGATACTTATCCTTGAACTAATATTCTGTCAGCCGTATCCTCCGTGTAGTGCTCAGTGTTTGAGAAGCATTAGAATAACAAAGTACTTTAATTTGTCACTGACAAAAACAAAGCCAAAATCATAGATTTTTTTAAAATATATGTAATTTTAAATACAGTTGATTCCTCTATACAGATGTAGCTGTAAGAATAATATTCAAGACTTTCTTATGATATGCCTGCGAGCAGGAGGCATGCAGAGCTCAACAACTCTAGGGGATGCATAGGCACTCTTAGCAGCAGGGGAGATCCTGTATGGGTCATACCCTTCAAATATTGCTTTGCGAGTTTTAGGTTTTGCAAGCTGGAAGATTCTGTCTGATGCTTGGATGTGGAGAGCAGATGCAGGTACATTCCTCAGGACTGGGAGGTCATGCTGGTACTTAGGATGCTCCGTCTTGGGCACTGAAAATATATTATTTAGCTTGATACAGTTACCTCTCATAATTTTCTAGTATTAATATGTAAAAATACCCCATTACATTGCATTAATATTTTCTGAATCTAATTCCTTTTCATTTTTGTTAGAGAATAACTTAAGAATAATCAGAGATTTTGTTATAGTGTGGAAATGATCCCGAAATTGGACAGAGACTGATGTTGATATATCAAGCATTGAAAAGAGTGGAGATGTGGACCAGTGAATAAGTTGCCCATAGCAACCAATCAGATTTAAGGAAGCATTTATAAAGTTTATTATAGAAAACGATATGTGGATGCTGATTGGTTGCTATGGGCAACTCCTCCATTCTTTCACTGCTTGATAGACACTCTGAGCAACTATTAGTGTCTCCATTTATATCTATCCTGATTTAGATACTCTGATTATCTCTAGTATTTATGTATATTTGTGAGCAGTATTTAGTGCACAATGTTTATATGAATTATTAAATATAAATGTTTATGCCATTCTCTCTGTTGACAAACTTAAAAAACATGGTACTTTGTGGGTTAGTCAGTCCTTCTTTCTTGTTTGTCAGACCATCTTTCTTTTGTCCTCTACCTCTCTACTTTCCATCACCTACTGCCTCTCCCTTTCACCCACTTTCTCTCCCTGCACCCACTGTCTATACCTTTAACCCTAATTATTTCACCCTCTGCCTATACCTTCCACACAAACACTGCATATCCCTGTCATCATCAGTCTATATCTTTCAGGCACTCACTGTCACCCACTGTTTATCCATTTCACAAACTACCTATCCCTTTCACGTTCTTGTTATCACACACTCCTTCTACCAATCACCCACTGTCTTGATCTGAAAAATGCCATCACATGCTAAGAATGAAGATGTTCAAAATTAGATTTTTATAAACTGTATATAGTAAACCTTTAGTGGAACATTTAGGGCGGTATTCAATGAGCTGAATCGTTGGTCACAGCGATTCAGTTTTTTCATTCGCCAGCCAATCGCCGTTTTTTTGCTGCCAATCGCCATGCATGGGGATTCGTGGGGAGTCGCCGAGTCACCCTATTCAACGTGGCTGAGAATCGCCGGCCCTAACGGCGATTCTCAGCCAACCCTGCGTTTCCCTAAACAGCTTCATTAATGTCGTCAGTGTTTAAAAAATTGCAGTGAAATGCAAGAAAAATGCAAATTACCCTGAATAAACGCTTCCAATACAGCAGACGGCAAAATCTGGGTAATCTGCACAAAGGCCAAACGAAGGAGTGAGGTGGGGAGGAGAATCATGGGTAAGTGAGGTGCACCATGGGTAAGAACAGTGCTTTGTGGGAGAAAAAAAAAATACCTCAAAAAATTAAATATATATTTGTATAGCACTTCTACGACCATCACATCACACAAGGGCAGCAAATAATAATACATTACACTTGCACAGTTAAATAGAACACTTAAAACCAATTATTTGACATGTTCCTATAAAAGTTCACCAGAAAAAGATGACGAGGGACACTCGGTGAGGAACGGCGATATGTAACAAGAAAAAGGAATCGCCAACTTCTCATTGAATACACTTTTGGCGATTCCCCTCGACTACCGTCGATTCCCCATGCAAAATCCTATAGACTAAAAACGGCGATTTGTAGAGAATAACATTTGGCGATTGGTGCTTCATTCACCGGTCCTTATCGGCGATTATAGGTCATTGAATAGGGTGATTCGCATTAGGAGCTCCAAAAATCACCGTCAGACACGAAAAAAACACAGAATCGCCATAAAACTTGGCGATTCTGGTTAATTGAATACCGCCCTTAGAGGTAGACATACATGGGTTTATGCTATACACATTTATATACATCCCTGCATAATGTGATAATCCATATATACACTGTGTCAAACTTTATATTGATTCAATTCCACAAATGGACAAAAGACTTCTTCACAGATGTTGACATATGCTGCCTGCATAGCTTCCCACAGCTCTCTTATATTTGTTGTGCAAACATGGTGGCCACACCATTTATCTGAACTTTCTACAATGACCATCAAAACAATTTTGGACAACTTGGGACCAATGACATGGTGCATTATCTAGCTGGAGTATTCCATAGTTTGGGGGGTGAATAAAGTCCATGAAGGGTTTTAAATTGTCACCATGTACTGCAACATAGTGGGTATTGGTCAATGATGTGTTCAGGCAGACCCAACCCATGCCATGTGATAGCACCCCACACCATTATGAAACCACCACAAGCCTGCATGGTGCCTTGTTGACAATTGGGTCCATGGCCTCATGGGGTCTGTCCACACCTGAACTCTACCATCAGCTGGAAACAGCTTAAAACATGACTCATGGGCCAAGCCACATGTTGTCCAGAGTGCAAATAGGGATGTCATTAGCAAGATAAGGGGATGTGTCCAATGTCATAGTGTTAACAGGGGCAGTCTCGTGTTTTTTTTTCGCCCATATCCCATAGAAGCTAAAATAAAATAACTAACCCAAATTTAAATATCTCTGCATGTGTTACATCTAGCCCCCCCCCCCCCTGAAGTGCACATGGTTTTGTCCATCTAAGAAGGATTTTATCAGAAAGCTTGAACCAGAATAAGGGCCAGTGTCTCTTGTCTCTTAAGATGGATAGTTCTTACCAGGCACTAGTCAAGATCATTAAGCACCTGTGGTCGGTCACTGCACTGTCCTTTGTGGGTGGTAATGGCTACCTTGAGGTATATCCAGTACACACGTGACACTATAGATCATGGAATGTTGAATGTCTGCACAACTTTGTAATTGGAATGCTCTTTCTCTTTCATCCATCCTGGCTACACAGCTCAACCATAGGATGTAGGAGGGTCCGCAGGAGCAAGGCACCCATGCTGACTTCTTTGAGAGGCAGGCTCCTCCCTTCTGCATCCTAGAATTCCTCAGTTCGTTTTAGGTGCTCACCAGAGTGGGTGCTGTGCTGACTGGCTGCGTGCTGCAGCCGTTTTGTGTTAGAGTAGCTAGGTGTTTTTTATTTGATTCATTTTCACTAGTTAGTGCAGGCACAGTGTGTAACTTACACAGGAAGTTTATGCACACTGAGAGCGCAGCAGAGGCTGACAGAAGCGCGTCCTGTCAGCTCTCTGTGTGCAGAGGGATGCTGTCTGCCGTATCTGCACAGCGCTTCAACCTCCTTGTAGAGAGGTTTCCTGGGCCCCGGGGTGAGCCCTGAACTGGCTCCCTGCTTTTAAGCTGTCCTTTTGGTTCCTCCTTTCAAGGGGGTGCAGCTATGATCTAACAGAGGACAGGCAGGAAGGGGAAAGTTTCCAGCCAGTAAGGAGAGGGAACCCAGATCCCTTTTCGGGGCCTTTGCTAAGAAGCACCCATCCAAGAGTGAGGATAAGTCCTCTGCATGATGGGGCAGAGACTCCCCATTCTGGGTTCAGAGTGGGGGGTCGCCTCCTGCAGTTTTGGGACATGTGGAACATCTCCACCACGGACCCTTGGGTATTGTACATCATTTCTCAGGGTTACAGAATAAATCTCAGCCGGCCTTCCCCAAAGAGATTTCTACCAACACCCCTACAACGGGAAGCTTGTTTGCGGAAAGCCCTCTTGGGGGCGGCAACACCCCTTCTCGAGAAGGGAGTGATGGTCCCGGTACCTCAGGAAGAAAGAAAGAAAGAGAGGATTTTATTCCCTTCTTTTCTTGGTCCCCAAACTAGACGGGTCCTTCAGACCCATTCTAAATTTGAAATCTTTAAACCTACACCTGTGGGTGGACCATTTTCGCATTGAATTTCTTCGATCAGTGTTTTTAAGCATAGAGTCGGGAGAATTTCTAGCATCGGTAGACATCCAAGATGCTTATCTTTATGTGTCTATCTGCAAGGAACATTAGTCTTTACTAAGTTTCGTGGCAGAAGAGAATCATTTACAGTTCCAGGCTCTTCCTTTTGGCCTGGCCACAGCGCGAGAGTCTTCCCAAAAGGAATGGCTGTCATGGCAGCGGCTCTCAGGCTAAAGGGGATAGTGATTATCCCATACTTGGATGACCTCCTGTTTAAAGCGGAGTCGGCGGAGAAGTTGCAGGAACATCTGGCCATTGCGACACAGTTTTTCCGAGACCATGTGTGGTTATTAAATCTCCTGAAGTCTCATTTTACACCCATAGAGAGACTTCAGTTTCTGGAGGGTGATCTTGGACACACACCTACATCATGTGTTTCTTCCGGAGTCCAAAGCCGTGGACATGTGACGGGCTCACTGACTCGGTGGGTGAGATGTAATGCACTCACCGGGGTCGCTGGTGTAGTGTCGTCCTTGGTTTCCAGATGAAGGGTGGGCTCAACAACTTCTTCTTCTTTAGCAGGAGCCTGTGGCAGAGGGATGAACACCCCAAGCAACACACCCACACAGTAACTAGCACACAAAGTGACAGTGACAACAATATTTATTAACTAAGGAATTAACTGGTCACCGCTGCAAACATTACTACCAATTTCAAATATTCTGTATCAAAGCAAAACTCAGGTTAAATCACATCTTGTAATAACTAGCAGGTATAACGTCTCACTAGAATATGTAATAATATCAGATACTCGCAATAGTCACATATCATAAAATAATGTCAAAGATAATCATCAATCACAGCACAAATAAAAGAATAAACTTCTCAGTCTATCAATCCCTTGAGTAAACTGCTCACAAGGTGGAGATATATTGTGAAGTATGATTGAACCTATAATATATTGTTCCATGTGTGGATGTCCTGCAGAGGTCGCTGTAAAGTATGGTTGTACGGCGCCCAGTATTTATAATCCAACAGGTATATTAGAACAGGTACTTGTAGTGGTGGTGCTTTGGAGCAGTTATTTGTGATGTACAGCATAGGCTTCCAATGGAGGGTGCTGCATATAAACAAAGCCTACTAGAACAGTATCTGTCTCTCTCTCCGGGCTGCTAGCAGTAAGGTGTCCTTTTCCTGCAGCCTTCTGTGCTCACATGCCTTTATAGTGGGAGGTGAATAAGTGTCTCTTTCAGGCCTCACTGTAAGGAATTAAACATGGTTCATTTGCAGCTGCGTGGCCTGGGCTGAGCTATCTGTGGCTGCTGCACGTACAGGGACAAGAAGGGGCCAGTGCTGCCTGATATGCACTGCCTGGGCACCAGGGGTACTGTGGGGTGCCTTCAGGTGGATACAGGGGCAGTCTCTCAGGGCATATTCTGAAGGGGTTCATGGACAAGGGCTGTGTGTTATCAGGGTACCTGTACTAAATTCTGCAGTTGCTTCCTCCTGCCAATCACTTCTCTCACTTGTGGCTCCTTCTCCCACAGGCACACACTCTGTATGCAGCTGCTGTCTCTGTCCACCACAGCATGCCAAGCTGTGTCCTCTCCACATGTGGTCCTGTCCTCACTTGTCACACTGCTTTTCACTCTGCTGCAGCCATGCCATGCTGCTCCTCTCCTCACTCTCACACTGCTGCTGGGATCACCTCTGACCTCCCAGCTTCCTGTCTGCAGGGGAGCTGGGACACTAGATGTGTCTGTTAACCCCTCACAGCCCTGCTGACAGGGGAGAGGACCTGTTCTGGCAGTATTGGCTGCAATGTTAACAACCTGGGGGTACAGGAATAAAAGGGGTACCCCCTGGGGTGCCACATACATTCACCAGTTAGTCCTGTTGATTCTTCAGTCTCCAAATCCAACAGTATGGCAGGGAGTGAAGTCAAGATGGTGGCAACCTTCGAGACACTGCAGTTTGCGAGGTTTCACTCCAGAATCTTTCAGTGGAACATTCTGTCCTGTTTGTCAGGAAATTCAAAAACCATGAAACAGGAACGGCTGTTGCTGTCTCAGGAGACAAGGGACTCCTTGATCTGGTGGACGGATCTGGAGTCTCTGCAAATGGGGCTTTCCGTTTGCTTGGTGAATTGGCTGGTTTTCATGACCGCTGCCAGTCTCAGGGGCATCTATCGTGTTTGGAAGATCTATATCAGGTGGTGTGAATGACAAAAGGTACACACCTCTAGGTTCAAGGTCAGTAGACTCTTGGAATTTCTCCAGGATGGGTTTTCAGCAGGGCTCAGCCTGCAGTCTTTAAAGGTACAACGCTGGAGGATAGAAACCGGGGCTTTTCACTGTCAACCCAAAATTGCTGTTAAATCCACTAATGGAGCTGAATTAATGTATACCAATATATGAAGAGAATTTTTTTTAAAACATAACTAGTCTAGAGGGAATCTCTCTTGCATTTATGGTTCAGGCAGCGTGAAAGGGAGATGCCAATTCCCAGTGTAGAAACAAAGTAAAGAAAGTATATGGATACATGCGGTAGAAACAATGTAAAAATAAAAAGTTTAGGAATTTATTAAACAAATATATTTCACTGGCCAGTGATACTAAACAGTATTAAAAACATATATAATATTAATAACTGATTGGTTCTCTTGTAAAAACAGCCTTTAGCTTGTTAATATACACTCTCCTAGGATGGTCTAGATCAGTAGTTTCCAACCTTTTTTATCTCCTGTACCCCTTAAATAGACTTTTAATTTATGAGTACCCCCTCATCTCAATTTGAAATATCCACAGTACTTATAAGTGTACTGGAAGTTAGCAGTATGCGTGTACTAATGCGTGTCCTTATATTTAGGAGTAGTGGAGGAGTAGTATGCAGTAAGGAATCCTCTGTGTCTGGCCGCTGCCTGTGTACTGTCATTGGGGTTCCCACTAATGCCTGTAGGATTAATGCCACTGCTTTCTTGACACCTGACACGGGGCAGATGATTGCTGATGTCTGAGGGCAGCGTAGGTAGCTCCTAGTGGATTGCTGGTCAGCCAAAAGCACATGGAGACACTAATGACGCTGCAGACAGAACCAAAAAGGGACACAACGTGGTTTGTCTCCATGGCAATGGGAGTCTTCTGCCGCCATCAAAAGATTTTTCCTTCTTCCAACATTACCAATGTTATTTTCAAGTACCCCCAACTGGTCTGCAGAGTACCCCAGGTTGGGAACCACTGGTCTAGATCCAAGTGTAATTTCATGAGTATTGTCAATCATGCATCAACATTTATGCTTTCTTGGGACAGAGAAGGAAAAAAGAAGAAAAAAAAAACTGTCCCCTATAAAAAAGAAAAAAGTTCTTTAATGTCCGCTGTCTGGCCAGACACAGTTTAAAACAAGAAGAGAGCGGATCCCAGTTTTATGTGGCTGCTGACTGACCAGCTACTGTTGGTGTAGTGCTGGGTTGTAATATTGCAGTACTTGCTTTTTTTGCAGGCAGGTTAGGAATTGTATTCTGGAGCTCCAGAAAGGAATGGTGAGAGTAGCTTAGAGTCATATGACGCGTTTCTCCGCCTCCTGTAAGGTGTCAGCGGCTTCATCAGATGAAGTACTGCAATATTACAACCCAGCACTACACTAACAGTAGCTGGTCAGTCAGCAGCCACATAAATCTGGGATCTGCTCTCTTCTTGTTTTAAACTGTGTCTGGCCAGACAGCGGACATTAAAGAACTTTTTTTCTTTTTTTTAGGGGACTTTTTTTTTTTTTCTTTCTTTTTCCTTCTCTGTCCCAAGAAAGCATAAATGTTGATGCATGATTGACAATACTCATGAAATTACACTTGGATCTAGACCATCCTAGGAGAGTGTATATTAACAAGCTGAAGGCTGTTTTTACAAGAGAACCAATCAGTTATTAATATTATATCTGTTTTTAATACTGTTTAGTATCACTGGCCAGTGAAATATATTTGTTTAATAAATTCCTAAACTTTTTATTTTTACATTATTTCTAGCGCGTGTATACATATACTTTCTTTACTTTAAAGGTACAGTTGTCGGCCTTATCCATTTACTTTCAGAAAAGCGTAGCTCTTTTACCTGAAGTACACACTTTTTTTGCAGTGAGTCATGAGACGTAAACCCCCATATAGGCAGCCGGTGGCGCCTTGGGACCTGTCTAGTTTTTTTCAGTGTTAGAAAAACCTCAGTTTGAGCCTTTAAGGTCAGCTGATCTTAAATTTCTTTCTTGGAAACTTACCTTTTTATTGGCCATAACTTTGGCTAGGCGAGTTTCAGAATTGGGGGCCTTGTCTTGCAAGTCTCCGTTTCTGATTTTCCATGATGTCAGGGCTGTGCTTCATACAGTACCTAAGTTTCTACCTAAGGTACTGTAAAATTTTCATTTAAAATCTGAGATTGTACTCCTGGTGTTTTGCCCTCCCGAGGAGGCTAGAAATAGGGACACGTTGAAGAAACTGGATGCTGTACGTGCTTTGCGCATCTATGTTGAGAGAGTAAAGGATATTCGCAAAACTGATTTGCCTGCTTCTAAGCAGACCATTGCTAGATGGTTAAGGTCAGTAATTGCCTTTGCCTACTCTAAGGTAAGCAGATCGATTCCCTCCAGGATAAATGCCCATACCACAAGGTCAGTTGATTCCTCTTGGGCTGTGCGTTATGGGGCTACAGCGGAGCAGCTATGCAGGGCTGCCACCTGGTCCTCTGTTCATACCTTTACCAAATTCTATAGGTTCCATGAGTTTGTGTCGGAGGACGCTTCATTTGGGCAAGCAGTGATGAGAACTGTAAGCCTGAGCGTACCCTCCCAAAGGAACGTCCCATGGTTGAGCTGTGTCACCAGGATGGATGAAAGAGAAAAGGGGATTTTTGTAAGAACATACTGTTCGAATCCCTTTCTCTGAGTCCATCCTGGCGACACAGTGATCCCTCCCTTACACTCATTAAATTTATACCGTTCATGTATTGTCATGTTATTGGTTATTTTGATTGTGCATATTAATATGTTCAGGCGTTGTACTGAGTAATGTATCCTAGTGTGCTTTAGAAATTGAACTAAGGAATTCTGGGATGCAGAAGGGAGGAGCCTGCCTCTCAAAGAAGTCAGCATAGGTGCCTTGCTCCTGCGGACCCTCCTACATCCCATGGTTGAGCTGAGTCACCAGGATGGACTCAGAGAAAGGGATTAGAACGGTAAATTCGTACAAAAATCCCCTTTTCCACCAGGTACCCCCTGTCATGTCCTCTGATAATCTACAGAATCATGAGATTATAATTGATGCAAATCTGGGCATTTCCAAGACCTCACATTACATGGGTGCCACCTGCTATTACCTTTACCTACTGCTACCCCATTCCTTTTGGCACTTCAGTGCACATCAGTTTGCATTGATTTGTGTCTTCTTACACCTGGAGAGACAGGATGGGGTAGAGGTAGAAGCAGGCATAGTACAAGAGCAGTAAGTCCACCTTTTATTTTAGGCAGCGTATCTAATGATGTGCTGGAATGGAATCATTAGTGTGCTGTATATTATATGAAGAGTGACTGTATATTCGCATTACATAATTGACATTTCCATTTGGACATCAACAAGAAAGAAGATTCCCATTAGATTTGTAAAGCAGAGAACAATGGATGTTTCCTAATTTCTTTTGTATTTTATGTTTTTTTTTCATTATCTCCTACAGTTTATTAATAACTGTCCATAATTTCTTCTCTTGTGCTTATGAGTATAATATAGTATTACAGTATGTACAAAAGTAAAATGCAGCTTCAGCATTTGCTATTAATACTGTCAAGTGACATCTCTAAACTACCTTTATTTCATTACACACTTGTATGCACAACGTAACCCTGCTGAGAGCTGTGTAGGACACGTCTGGAGATTAAAATCCAATTTTAGTTATTTTCACGTATTTCCTGTGTACACTCCCATGTAATTGTGTTCATTTCTAAATGGGCAGCTGAGTGTCCTGGAAATGCTTCATAGCATAACATTTTATTATTATTATGATTATTATTATTATCATCATCATCATTATTATCATCACAACAACAACTGCTGCTGCTGTATGCAGTATGTAAATGCTGCCACTGACTTAATCTATGTGATCCTGTTACAATTTGACTTTCTTGCTCAGTAACTGCCCTCATATATTCAGTGTGGCCCAGTTCACTGCAATTGGTTACCGTATAGAATTGTTTTGAGAGAAAGTCACCCTCCTCCCATCCACAACCTTTAGCAGATAATGGAGGTTCAGCACACAGATAGGAGATTGTCCAAGAGCAAACATCCCCCTTTTATCAATCTGAAATAATAATATAGTCAGCGTATAATTTGCTAGACAATTCTTCAGCAGCATTCTGCCACAGGGCCACTTCTGCATACGAATGCAATTACCTGCTAAGGTCTCTGTTCTAGATGAGGGAACACCCACTTTTTCAGACCTGGAGCACTCATCACTATCCTCCTGCTTGCTGTTTGGTGTGCCTGGCAGAGAGAGGGCACTACGGTTCTTCGGCCTGGCTAGCTGAATAGTGTGTGGGCTAGCAGAGGCTCTCTTGCTTGCTTCAGTCACCTGCAGCAAATTCAGACACACTAAAGGATTTGTGTAACATGTGTGAGAGAGATTGCCTATCTGCAATACAACAGTGTTTTTCTTTAAGGTATCTGGACTCACTATGCTGTATACAGGTCGGTCTTCCATCCATCCTTGACTAATGCTTTTTGCTAGCGCCAGTTTCTCCAATCGGGGGGACAGGACAGCCACCAGGGCACTGGACTTTACAGGCCAGATGGGAGAGGGCCTGTAATAAGATAAAATCAAAACCTTTGTGATGGTACTTGTTTCCCTTGCTTATACTGTATAAATAAATTAAACCCTGTTATTTTGATATTCATGACAAAAACTTTGCCATGCTGCACCTTAGGGTAAATTTAATTTGATTACTGTGGGTATGCGCACTCACAAAAACAGCTGATCTGTGGTCTCCTCAGCCCATGATGGTCTCCACTCCATCTTTACATGGGGGGGGGTTATTGTTCTCCAAACTGCTACTGAGGGGGTGTAATGCACACACTCATACTCATACACACACATATACTCATTACTCACAGACTTAAAGACACAACACACCTGTTGTAGGAGCCTCATCCTGCTGCTGGAGAAGAAATGAAGGAATAATTAAGCCAATTGTAAACTTCCAATTGCTTAATTAGTCCTTTTTAGTGGGTGCCATTGGGATGCCAAAGCAAGTCCCTGTGATTTTTTTTTTTTTATTTACAATTTTAGGAACAGATCAGCCTTGCTCTAGAGGTGTGAGAAAAAAAATAAATATTTCGATAGAAATCACTGCATCTTCTTTTTGTTTCCTAATTAGATAGCAAAACCATGCGACTGAGGGAAACACCCTGTGCGAAGGGTTTTCTAAAAGTTCCCGCTGCCAATTGAATTCCCCTGTAAGTGCTGACATTACACTTGTAAACATCATTATCTTGTCACCTGTCTTCCTTATACATCCTGCTTATGGTTTTGTGCTGTGCCAGCTCCATTTGCCTTGCAGTCAGACCTGTTAAAGGGAAATCAACATAAATATTCAAATTTCTTTCCATGACATATTTACATTTCAGCCTCCCCTCAGGTTTATAAACACATCCATTAGGGTTCTTATCAATATAAATGCATTTTTATGTAGACCATGGAACTGGTCAAGTTATATATCCTTCAGTTCGGGCTCAGCTAAAGCAACATGATGGTGGCTGACCATAAAAGTGTATTTGTGTAGTACAAGACATTAAAATATGGATGATTTCAGACAGACCCTGTAGTATCTGTGCAGTGGGCTACCACACAACAATTGCATTTGACACCATGAAACAGTACAGCTCACTTTTAAAATAGTCAGACACTGGAATGTGGAGAGAGGAGCATACCCAGAATCAGCATATTGGGATATTGGGAACAAAGGAACAAAGGTAGGTGTAAGTGAAGCCCTCTATTCCAGCAATTTACATGTCTAGCCTCATAGCAGGAAGACCACATCTGGGAAGTGAACTGTGGAGCTGAGTTGAAGGCAATTTGGCCTTAAGTGCTCCTCCTATGTGTGCATAAGATGAAATGACTATATTCACCCTATACAAGAGTTGTGTGCATCTGTACACTTAGTATTATAGTTGTCATCAGTACCAGTGCGCTCTTGTACCAGCCCTATTCTTTCTACAATAAATAAGTTTGAAAACAGTTGTATTTAGGCATTTACACAACTCTGCACAGCCAACTATTGTGTTGATAGCCCTCACTGATCATAGCCTATGTAAAACAGGACCGTATATCCCACAAGGCAACTTATGCATCCGCTTAGGGCCCGTGGGTCCCAAGGGGCCCTTGAATAAGCCCCAAGAAGAAATTCAGCCTCTCAAAATGCTCCTGGAGTAGTGACTACTTTATGACATCATGAGTTCTGTTGTCTGTACTGTGCTTGTTAGGAACTTGTAATATATTTGCAACATAACAGCCCATAGTACTAAGTGGGAAACGCTTAAAGTTAGGGTATTAGGGTTAATTTAGGGGTTAGGGAATTAGGGTTGTGTAGGGTTTAGCTGACTGGTATTAGGGTTAGGAGTTAGGGTAATACGTCTTTGTTTGACATATCTAAGTATCTTTGTGTAGATTCAGGCCCAGAGTATACAGTTTTTAACTATGGTATAAGGTATAATTACAGTATCTTTATACAATCATCAATTAGATCCTATACAGTCAAATAAATACAAGGTCCTGAACCAATAATCCAGAGAATGCAGCCTACTGACTTAATAGGAACTGGTGACAATGTTACATGATGTACTTTGCTAGGATGAGAAAAGTTTGGACACACAAAATTAAGTCTACTTCCAAAAGACTAGGACCTTATTCAGATTTGTGAGTAATACCAATGTTCACGCAGCTGGGCATTTATAGGTAGATTGGTAGTGCTGTGATCACACTGCGCATGCACCTAGGTGCTTTTGTGATGCCTCTCATAATCAAGAATAAAAATATAGTTCTATGGATTGTTTGAGAGGGGCCTCAAATCGAATCTTGCCCAGAGCCTCATTAGGTCTAGATCCAGCTCTGATGTAAAATTGTCATGATCACCCAAACTTTTGTAGCTGCAAGATTAGATATGAATAAATTGCATAAAGCTCAGCAGACTAACTCCAAAGTAAATAAAGTACAAGATACTGTTAGTTCACAAACATGGCTTGTCTGTAACTCTGCAGTGACCCCTAGTTGTTCTTAGTTAAATGATGCATTAAATTAGCATTGAAATGTGATACTACTTACTACCAATAGGAATTATGTTTATTCTGTCCTGCCAGTATACCGATGGCCTGGAATAAAAAACAAAAGCAAAAAACTATTATTGCTCATGTAAGTTTAATCCATTAGACAAAAAACGGAAAAGTCCCAAGGCGCTATCAGTCCATGCAGCCTCAGTTCCTAAAGGAGGATCACTTTGGAGTCCCCACTATGGATATTCTGGAGCAAGACAAGGAATTGTGGGCGCTTGACTTTGTTTGTTCAGATGGTATGATTAAAATCTCCGAATGGATGGATAAGGAGAAAAAGAAACACACAATATGTGTATTTGTAACACGCTAAACTCCAAATGCAAGTGTAAGGAGGTAAAGTGGGATCCCAAATATAGAAGGCGTACCAGAACTCACAATGAACTGTGGTACTGGACGTATATAACGGTATCTTTAAAGTGGATCACCACAGGTGCAATCAACAAGATGGGTGCTGGATACAGACAGATGAATACTCCAATGTGCGTACCATTACTCACTGGGGAATAACGACGTGTAAGCCTATAAGGGTTTCTTTCAAGGCTATCCCTTCTCCAGTGAACATATGAACATGCAACAAACAAGGGGGGTCTCGATGGTAATCGTACCAGTACTCACTGCAAAAGCAGGCCAGTCACATTCATAAAGGTATCTTTAGGTGAAGAAAATCCCTCTTCACTCTCCTGTTTCAATTCCACTCACAGTGAAAAAATGGCATGTGGAATAAAGTGCCAAAGACACAATGGAGGAACAGGTCTCAGTACAAAGGATTTAATATTAAAACTTGTAATGTGGCCAATAGGCCATAAAGCCACAATAACAAGATAAAAAAGCAATAAAAATGAACTCACTTAGCTCCCGACATGTTTCGGCGGTCACAGCCGCCTTTTTCAAGGATAAAGTGAGTAAGCACATAACAGGATATATATACACCATGAAGGAACTACTTCCGGTTCATCGTCATAATAATAGGAAACAATAGTTCCATACCCTAAACAACCTCCCTGAAGCGCTAAGTGGCTAATGCAGATGGTAATCTGCCAGGAGCAATAAAAATAAAAATAAGGCATAACAGGTTTACCAGGTGTCCTGAGATGTCCGGTGGGATGTGTGGGACCCTGTTCGCAACGGGGCTTCCGCACGGTGGAACGCACAACAGGAAGTGCGTGTGCGTACCATGGAACGCATGATGTCCGGTGGGGTGTGTGGAACCCTGCTCGCATCAGGGCTTCCGCACAGTGGAACGCACAACAGGAAGTGCGTGTGCGTACCATGGAACGCATGGTGTCCGGTGGGGTGAGTGAAGCAACTCGCACACCGTGGCTTCCGCCCGGTGGAACGCACGGCCGGAAGTGCGTATACATAGTATGGAACGCAGGGCGAGCCGGAGTGTATTCCTCCGGCTTCCGCCCTGTGAAACGCACACCCGGAAGTGCGGCTAGGCGCTGATGAAGCGCATGCACTAACCAGGAAACCGGATGTGTTAACAACTGCGTCCCTGGAACGCAAAATAAAGAAATGAAGCACAATTATGATTCAACGAGTAATAACAGGACCATATGAACTGGGTCCAGCTAGTGAATGTGGGTGGAACCTATGTGTGCATATTCTATGTGCTGTTTTGACAAAGAGACCGGATTAGTGGTTCCCTCATTTACATATAAATTCATTTATAGACGTGCGGCCAGTTTGAAGGATAAGTTGGTCATTAGTGCATTTTTTGAACAAGGGAATATGTCCACGCGCAATAACGGCTTCCACCGCTGTGGTGATTGCGCCATGTGCAAAGCCTACCCTTCTACTATCAGAAAGTTTACTGAATTTAGATTGAACAACCAGTGCATTAAACCCAAGCAATTTATTACTTGTAATTCGAACTATGTGATTTATGCCATACGCTGCTCAAGCGACAAATTATATATAGGTAAGACGAAGAGAAACCTAAAGGTGCGCCTTGCCGAACATGTTGGCCCAAACTGAGATGAGATGGATTTTCAATTTATCCACTCTGAGTCCACATGGCCTTAATCACGAGTTCGAATTAAAATGGTTTCTCTGATTGTCCTTATATGTCCTGATTTTTATTCTATTTTTATCTGATTTTATACCTTTAATGTTGTTATATTGTTATGTTGTGGTATACCCCTGTGCTCTTATGCTGATAATATGTAAATGAGGGAACCACTAATCCGGTCTCTTTGTCAAAACAGCACATAGAATATGCACACATAGGTTCCACCCACATTCACTAGCTGGACCCAGTTCATATGGTCCTGTTATTACTCGTTGAATCATAATTATGCTTCATTTCTTTATTTTGCGTTCCAGGGACGCAGTTGTTAACACATCCGGTTTCCTGGTTAGTGCATGCGCTTCATCAGCGCCTAGCCGCACTTCCGGGTGTGCGTTTCACAGGGCGGAAGCCGGAGGAATACACTCCGGCTCGCCCTGCGTTCCATACTATGTATACGCACTTCCGGCCGTGCGTTCCACCGGGCGGAAGCCACGGTGTGCGAGTTGCTTCACTCACCCCACCGGACACCATGCGTTCCATGGTACGCACACGCACTTCCTGTTGTGCGTTCCACTGTGCGGAAGCCCTGATGCGAGCAGGGTTCCACACACCCCACCGGACATCATGCGTTCCATGGTACGCACACGCACTTCCTGTTGTGCGTTCCACCGTGCGGAAGCCCCGTTGCGAACAGGGTCCCACACATCCCACCGGACATCTCAGGACACCTGGTAAACCTGTTATGCCTTATTTTTATTTTTATTGCTCCTGGCAGATTACCATCTGCATTAGCCACTTAGCGCTTCAGGGAGGTTGTTTAGGGTATGGAACTATTGTTTCCTATTATTATGACGATGAACCGGAAGTAGTTCCTTCATGGGGTATATATATCCTGTTATGTGCTTACTCACTTTATCCTTGAAAAAGGCGGCTGTGACCGCCGAAACATGTCGGGAGCTAAGTGAGTTCATTTTTATTGCTTTTTTATCTTGTTATTGTGGCTTTATGGCCTATTGGCCACATTACAAGTTTTAATATTAAATCCTTTGTACTGAGACCTGTTCCTCCATTGTGTCTTTGGCACTTTATTCCACATGCCATTTTTTCACTGTGAGTGGAATTGAAACAGGAGAGTGAAGAGGGATTTTCTTCACCTAAAGATACCTTTATGAATGTGACTGGCCTGCTTTTGCAGTGAGTACTGGTACGATTACCATCGAGACCCCCCTTGTTTGTTGCATGTTCATATGTTCACTGGAGAAGGGATAGCCTTGAAAGAAACCCTTATAGGCTTACACGTCCTTATTCCCCAGTGAGTAATGGTACGCACATTGGAGTATTCATCTGTCTGTATCCAGCACCCATCTTGTTGATTGCACCTGTGGTGATCCACTTTAAAGATACCGTTATATATGTCCAGTACCACAGTTCATTGTGAGTTCTGGTACGCCTTCTATATTTGGGATCCCACTTTACCTCCTTACACTTGCATTTGGAGTTTAGCGTGTTATTAATACACATATTGTGTGTTTCTTTTTCTCCTTATCCATCCATTCGGAGATTCTAATCATACCATCTGAACAAACAAAGTCAAGCGCCCACAATTCCTAAGTTTAATCCATGTTATGCTTGGAAGTTGTTAGAAAGAATGTTAGAAAGAAAATTTCAAGGGCTAATGGGAAAATCATGTATATATTCCTGGTATTCAGTGTTCAGTTCTGGGCACCACACCATACCACACCAAAAGATATTATGGGGAAGGGTAACCAAATTGATAAAGAATTTAGAGGTTATTGGACTACGAGGATCGGTTAGTCATGCTAGGAATGTTCACATTGGAAAAAAGGCAATACAGAGAACGGTCAGGTGTTTTGTTTACTATAAGGTCTATGCACAGGACAAGCGGGCATCCCCTAAGGCTGGAGGAAAGGAGATTTCACATGCAGCGAATGTAAGAGTTCTTCACAGTAAGGGCAGTTAAGATCTGGAAGTATCTTCCAGAAAACATTGCGATGGCTGACTCACTTCATATATTTAAGAAAGAGTTGGTCCAATTTTTAGCGGAGAAAGACATCTGGGAATGCAACCATTAATTATAATGCATAGTGGAACAGTAGGATAATTAGCAGTCAAGGGCTCAGGAAATGCTGAAGATAGGATACTATAGTATAAGTTCATAATAAGGCTAAACTCGATGGACTTGTGTCTTATTTCAACTTCACAATCCATGTTACTATGTTGCTATGTTACTATGTGTAAGCCACAACTGTAGTAGAACTGAGCAGAAAATCCACTAGAGGACAGCCATATTTCCTGAGGATCATCTGGGCTGTTTTTGTCTTAAAGATTATGCGCCCTGCACCTCATGCTTTCTTTATTTGCTTCCAAAAGATAAACAAAAACAAATCAATTCAAAGAAGACGAAAGACTCAGAGTACTGTTTTAACGTAAAGTACCCAATAACAAATGAAAGTATATAAACCATAGTCATCGCATTCCCATACAGATTCCAGATTGTAGACTGTTGTTTGTAAAATTAAAAATTTATTAGGAGATAATTTGTGAGAGGGCCCCCAAATTTAGACTGCCTAGGGACCTCCCCAGGGTTTAATCTGGCTCTAAAGGCATACACTACGCCGACTTGTTTTAAGGACAAGTCGGCCTAATGTCGGCCCCGACTTCCACTGAGCTCCCCTGGCAGCTCCTGATATGATTTGGCATGTAATCCGGGGGAGCTGCAGGAGAGTAGGGTCTGGGGGGAGCTTGCAGGCGGGGGGGTGTCAGGGTCCGTCTGGGGGAGCGGGGAACAGAGACCGGAGAGCAGGGTCCGGTCCGTGGGTGATGCGGAGGGGGTAATCAGCTAGCGGCAGGAGAGGTAGCGGGGAGCTGCAGGAGGGGTAGTGGGCTAGCGGGTGGACTGGAGAGGTAGCGGCAAGCGGGAGCAGGGAGCGCACGGTGCATAACAGAGTCCGGGTAGCGGCGAACGAGAGAATAGGAAACAAGTGACACTTAAACATCAGATATCAGCCACAATCAAATCCTCATTCTTTCATCTAAGGAACATAGCCAGAATCAAACACTTAATCTCATCTGAAGACCTGCCAAAAGTCATACATGCATTTGTATCATCTCGTTTGGATTACTGCAATGGCCTTTACCTTGGTCTACCAGCAAAAGAACTGCACCGATTACAGCTGGTACAAAACACAGCTGCCAGGCTGTTAACTAAACTGCCCCGCTCTAGCCACATTACTCCCATTCTCTACTCCCTTCACTGGCTGCCAATAAAATGGAGAATAATTTTCAAGATCAATCTATTGAGTTTCAAAGCCCTACATGGCCAAGGCCCAAGGTACCTGAAGCAGCTTCTGATTCCATACTGTCCCAGCCAATTACTGCGGTCTGTAGATGAAGGACTTTTAGCAGTACCTAGGATCTCCCGTAATTCATCTGGGGGTCGAGCTTTTAGCCATTCAGCTCCGACTTTATGGAACTCACTTCCCCGCACAGTTTGTGAGACCCCCACTCTAGAATTCTTCAAAAACAGACTCAAGACTTTCCTATTTACTCAAGCGTTTCCTTCAGTCCCTTAAGTATTGTTTATGAAAAGCTTTTCTGTACTGTATTACATTCATTCTATCTGTTAAGCGCCTTGAGTCCTATTGGAGAAAGAGCACTATATAAATAAAATTATTATTATTATTATTATTATTAAGTGTACCAATGATAGTAACTGCGATTTACAAATTGTTTAGACAATCATGTACGCAGAAAGGGACTTCATTAGAGATCTGTGTAAATCAAGGTAAACAGTAATACTTTGCATAAAAAAAACTTGTTGTAAATCAAGCCATGTAGTACAGTTGCAATTTCAATGAAATTAAGGAAAATACTGCCTGATTTTGCATCTAGCACACATGTAGGTGTCTGACTTATTTTTTAAATATTTTTATTGAAGCATTGAAGAAAATGTAAAATCAGAAAATTATATAAT